>NC_135734.1:31662500-31965000 GCF_041903045.1 Epinephelus lanceolatus | reverse complement strand
AATATGTCTCTTTCCAGAAATCATGACCCAGTTACTGGAGATAATCCACAGACCTCGTTGTGAGCAGTTTGATGTAGGAACTGTTTTCTTTCCACCAAACTAAACCGGCCAACTGAATCACCATGCCGAAGGAAGTGTGCATCTACTCATGGACGAGAGGCTTATGCTTACTGTTGAGTTTCTCAGTTTTTTAGTTGCATTTTTTCCCACTTTGAGCACCACAAGCTGAGTGTCTTCTAGTGCCATTATATTCAAGAGAAGGCAGACATCTCTATGACCGATATCTCCAACACTCTGCAACTCACACCAAAACAATTTAGATGGATAAATAGCACTACGGGTAAGAGGAAAAATATGGATTTTTGGTTTTGGGGGTGAACTGTCCTGTTAAACAAATGTGATGCAGCTTTAGCACTTTCAGAAAATGAGTTCTAGAACCACCTGTTTCCTGTCTTTCTGCTAAGCTACACTAATCCGTTCCTGGCTTTAGCTCTGTAGCTAACAGACAAATAGGAGTGATATCGATCTGCTCATTTTCCCTTTTGGAAAGAAAACAAATGAGATCTGCATTTCCCAAACTGTTCCAGAAGCCATACGTTGAACATTTAAGTTCCAACTTTAAAGGACTATTTTTCATTCAACAGTTATTTACACCTTTCTTGTATGTGTCTCGTGAATTTCTGTATGTGTTGATACAGAGAGATTTCAAACGAGATGCACGGTAGTCTAAGATAAAACCCACATGCAGTGCAGCTGCTGTTGTAGAGTACTGGCACCTTTTTATGCAAATTCAAGGACCAGGTTCAGCCAAGATGCTTTTAGTTTTTGTAACATTTTCTATGAAAGATGTTTTTGCCGTAATGCATCATCCCAGAGCACAATCACTTTTGAGAATATATAATAGACTCATCTGTGTTTTAATAAGCCTGACATTCAGTGAGGTTTGTTCTGTTTATATTGAATTGATGTATTACATTGAATGTTTCACATGAACCTGCCAAATCTGAATCCACACTAAAAATAACTGAGAGCTCTTGATGAGTGTTGTTGAGGACATGTACCGTACTCTGAGCAGATTACATTTTCATTTACTGTGGGCCCTCAGCACTCAGCATCGGCTGTAATGATGTGTACAGTCATAGTGTCTCTTCTTTATACTCTCGCCTCTCAACATAAGCAGAGACACAAAATCAGTCAGAAAAACAGGGTAATGCAGGTCTGTTATTTACTGATAATTTCCTCTTAAGTTTCTTGGGAAGAAAAAGGCGTCATTTGGTACAAATTTTAAAGAATTTCAGTTAAAGAACAGGTCCATGGAAACACATGAATATTCATTCATTGTTCATTTATTATCAGAAACTTTATTTTTAATACATGTTGAATTGTTTGCTCCAACAAATTTCATGTTCACATGTTCAACTGACCTGCTGTACATTAATCAGGAAACCTAAAAAAAAAATAATTGTGTTTAGAGCTGAAACAATTAGTTGACTAGAATGAGACTCGGAGAGCCAAATGCCCCACCTCTCAATGTTTACGAAAGTGAAAAAAATAATCCATATATTCACCTTGTGATTGGGATATGCACGAAATTTAACATGTCCGTCCTTGGCCCATTCTACACCCTTCCACCAAGTTTAATAAAAATAGGTCTCGTAGTTTTTCCATAATCCTGCTGACAAACAAACCAAACTGAAAATATAATCTTGGTTGAAGTAACAAAAATTAATGGATTGACAGTGTAACTAACTACTCCTTACTTTATTGAATATTTCTGTCAGGAACACTTTAGTCAGGGAAAACTTTATTTCCATTTGCAGTATTATATTTGGCGGTATGGCTCTGTTCTGGGGCCCCTCTGCCTTTCCTCTGGCTTTCTCAGAAAGCCTCGTCCACACGTCTACATGGAAAGGACAAGGCGGAAAGAGCACACCTCTTCACCCTTCCACGCGCCTGCCAGGAAAGCCATAAAGCAGAGAAAGCAAACCTCTCTGCCCTTCCATGCGCCTGCGTGGAAAGCCATTAGGCAGAGAAATCACACCTGTCTGCCCTTCCATGTGCCTGCATGAAAAGCCTAAGGCAGGGACAGCAGCAGCAAAGACCCCTCGGGAACAGGACAGAGCAGCATCAATGACAAACAGAAATGACATTGATAAGTCAGACACAACATGAAAAGGAGGAGCTGGGGTTGAGGCGGAGGCACAGAGCAACAGTAGGCAGGCCAGAACAGTTTAAATAGGGTGCCTTGAATGAGATTTGCCAATAGTTACATAGAAAGGAATCATGTGATCAATCAGCTGACTCCCGTCCATCAATCAGTTGATTGGACTGTTTGAGATCAGCTGATGTAGCTGGGATGTGAGCTGAGCTTGACATCGTGTCCTGCCTGGACTAATGCTATGCTCAGCTTTTGGTTTTGGACTGTTGGGCAGGCAAAGCTCAACACTTGAAGTTGTCACATTGGGCTTTTAATTCCTTTTTCTGACATTTCATTGACCAAATGATTGTTCAGTTAATTGTGCAAATGATCTGAATATTAATCAATGATGGAAATAATAGTCCATGCATTCCTACTTTGGTTGTTTGTGACATTTTCTAATGACTTCAGGTGTTGTTTATTAAGGCCTGTCAAAGAGAAATGACCCACTTTTCTCTGTTTTTTAAGATACAGGCTTTCTTAAGGCTTTCTGTGTCTGCATGTGTGTGCACAGTGTTGAGGTACTCGGTGCACAAAAAGAAAAAGAAAAGCTGAAAGTTAATTACATTTCTTTCACCTTCACTGGGGTTCTGTTGTTGCACTGGAATTCAGATTTCAGCTCTTTGAATTGCGAGGCAGCTGAAATTCAAAGGAATGCAGCATGTATGTGTCAAACTGTGTGTGCGTGTGTGTACACCCTCAGAGCCATGTGTGTGTAACATTCCAGACAGTGTTAGAGGTATGTGAATTACGTCTTACAGAGAGGGAATGTGAAGAATCTGCTGCCATGAGAAGGCCGCTGTTGTTTACTGACACAGTAGTGAAAAGGAGGTTCCTCTGTGTGTGTGTGTGTGTGTGTGTGTGTGTGTGTGTGTGTGTGTGTGTGTGTGTGTGTGTGTGTGTGTGAGTCACATGCTGCTGTCACTTCCTGGTAAGAAACTTCTTAGCAGTGATTCTGAGTAATTATAATCAAAGCTGTTATACAGTTGGTGCATGTAGCCAAGAAATGAGCACTGCAGGTGCCCTGTATGTTCTCCGAGGTGAATGTTGTTTTGACTTAAAGACTGTTGTTTAGATTGAAATGTTTCTGTTTATCTGTCTCCTCCTGTTGTTGTTTTTTTATCTTGAATCACACATTCAAGCCTGTTAGTAGAAATGTATAAAATCAGTACAGCCTCATTGTCTCAAACACTTGGACATAACTCAGTGGCTACCCACAGACAGAGCCCTTATTGTTCTGTTTTGGCTCATATTATCATGTACTGCAGCTTGTACTGTATAATTCTGGTTACTCAATGTATGTTTATATGCATCTTCAAGTCCAGTAAAATGTCAAAACCACTAGAAACATTCAACAGAGCTGTTATTGTAATGTTGATGATACCTTATGGCTCTGTGTACTGCACATACTGCACATAGACATGTGAACACTATATTTATATCAGATGTGGACATTCAGCATTTCCTGGGGTGTATTCACAGTACACTTCAGGGCATACAAATAACCCCCAGTATTCAGTGATAATGTCTTGCACGATGATTCAGCACTAATTCTGTCAAAGTGCGTCTGTGAAGCATAGGTTACATAATCCATTATTTGGATTATTATTTTTGTAATATTTGTGAGCTTATCATTAAAGTGATGCTGTAGTGTGGAGGATCTACTCTGTACAAATAAAAGTTACCAGCCTACACAAGCTTCCAGCAGTGTGAGCGCGTAGAGTGTTTCATGATGTCATTAAAAAACTCATAGTATGGCATGTAATATACATATATATGTATATATGTGTGTATATATATACAGTACAGGCCAAAAGTTTGGACACACCTTCTCATTCAATGAGTTTTCTTTATTTTCATGACTATTTACATTGTAGATTCTCACTGAAGGCATCAAAACTATGAATGAACACATGTGGAGTTATGTACTTAACAAAAAAAGGTGAAATAACTGAAAACATGTTTTATATTCTAGTTTCTTCAAAATAGCCACCCTTTGCTCTGATTACTGCTTTGCACACTCTTGGCATTCTCTCGATGAGCTTCAAGAGGTAGTCACCTGAAATGGTTTTCCAACAGTCTTGAAGGAGTTCCCAGAGGTGTTTAGCACTTGTTGGCCCCTTTGCCTTCACTCTGCGGTCCAGCTCACCCCAAACCATCTCGATTGGGTTCAGGTCCGGTGACTGTGGAGGCCAGGTCATCTGCCGCACTTCTTGGTCAAATAGCCCTTACACAGCCTGGAGGTGTGTTTGGGGTCATTGTCCTGTTGAAAAATAAATGATGGTCCAACTAAACGCAAACCGGATGGGATGGCATGTCGCTGCAGGATGCTGTGGTAGCCATGCTGGTTCAGTGTGCCTTCAATTTTGAATAAATCCCCAACAGTGTCACCAGCAAAACACCCCCACACCATCACACCTCCTCCTCCATGCTTCACAGTGGGAACCAGGCATGTGGAATCCATCCGTTCACCTTTTCTGCGTCTCACAAAGACACGGCGGTTGGAACCAAAGATCTCAAATTTGGACTAATCAGACCAAAGCACAGATTTCCACTGGTCTAATGTCCATTCCTTGTGTTTCTTGGCCCAAACAAATCTCTTCTGCTTGTTGCCTCTCCTTAGCAGTGGTTTCCTAGCAGCTATTTGACCATGAAGGCCTGATTGGCGCAGTCTCCTCTTAACAGTTGTTCTAGAGATGGGTCTGCTGCTAGAACTCTGTGTGGCATTCATCTGGTCTCTGATCTGAGCTGCTGTTAACTTGCCATTTCTGAGGCTGGTGACTCGGATGAACTTATCCTCAGAAGCAGAGGTGACTCTTGGTCTTCCTTTCCTGGGTCGGTCCTCATGTGTGCCAGTTTCGTTGTAGCGCTTGATGGTTTTTGCGACTCCACTTGGGGACACATTTAAAGTTTTTGCAATTTTCCAGACTGACTGACCTTCATTTCTTAAAGTAATGATGGCCACTCGTTTTTCTTTAGTTAGCTGATTGGTTCTTGCCATAATATGAATTTTAACAGTTGTCCAATAGGGCTGTCGGCTGTGTATTAACCTGACTTCTGCACAACACAACTGATGGTCCCAACCCCATTGATAAAGCAAGAAATTCCACTAATTAACCCTGATAAGGCACACCTGTGAAGTGGAAACCATTTCAGGTGACTACCTCTTGAAGCTCATGGAGAGAATGCCAAGAGTGTGCAAAGCAGTAATCAGAGCAAAGGGTGGCTATTTTGAAGAAACTAGAATATAAAACATGTTTTCAGTTATTTCACCTTTTTTTGTTAAGTACATAACTCCACATGTGTTCATTCATAGTTTTGATGCCTTCAGTGAGAATCTACAATGTAAATAGTCATGAAAATAAAGAAAACTCATTGAATGAGAAGGTGTGTCCAAACTTTTGGCCTGTACTGTATATATATATACACACACACACACACACATATATGTATATAATATAATATGTCATAGTATAGCATGTCAAAAAAAAAACACCTCAGCATAGTATGTAAAAAAAAAAGCTCATAGGATAGTATATCAAATAAACGTCACAGAATATTATCTCAAATAAATGTCATAGTATAGCATGTAAAAAAGAAAATCATTGTATAGTATGTCATAAAAAAGTGATATTATAGTATGTCATAAAAATGTCACTATATAATATGTCAAAAAAAGCCATAATATAGTATGTCAAAAAAACACCATAGTATAGTATGTCACTAAAAACGCCATAGTATAGCATGTCAAAAAAGTCATAGTATAGTATGTAAAAAAAACGTCATAGTATAGTATGTCAAAAAATGTTATAGTATAGTATGTCAAAAAAGTCATAGTATAGTGTGTCATAAAAACGTCACAGTGTAGCATGTCAAAAAATTCATAGTATAGCATGTCTAAAAAACGTCACAGTATAGTATGTCAAAAAAGTCATAGTATTGTATGTCACAAAATGTCAGTTTAGTATGTCTAAAAAATGTCATAGTATAGTATTTCAAAAGAAGTCATAGTATAGTATGTTAAAAAATGTCATAGTATAGTATGTCAAAAAAGTCACGGTATAGTATGCCAACAAAAAGTCATAATATAGAATGTCAGAAAGTCATAGTATAGTATGTAAAAAAAAGTCACAGTATAGTATGCCAACAAAAAGTCATAATATAGAATGTCAGAAAGTCACAGTATAGTATGTCAAAAAAAAGTCACAGTATAGTATGTCAAAAAAATCATAGTATAGTATGTCAAAAAGTCACAGTATTGTATGCCAAATAAAAGTCATAGTATAGTATGTCTAAAAATGTCATAGTATAGTTTGTCAAAAAAAGTCACAGTATAGTATGTCAAAAAAAGTCATAGTATAATATGTAAAAAAATGTCACAGTATAGTATGTCAAAAAAAAGTCACAGTATAGTATGTCAAAAAAAGTCATAGTATAATATGTAAAAAAATGTCACAGTATAGTATGTCAAAAAAGCATCATAGTATAGCATGTCAAAAAGTCTTAGTATTGTATGTCAAAAAGTTTTAGTATAGTATGTCAAAAAAATGTCAGTATAGTATGTCAAAAAACATCATAGTATAGTATGGCAAAAAGTCACAGTATAGTATGTCTAAAAACATCATAGTATAGTATGTCAAAAAGTCACAGTATAGTATGTCAAATAAAAGTCATAGTATAGTATGTCTAAAAATGTCATAGTATAGTATGTCAAAAAAAAGTCACAGTATAGTATGTCAAAAAACATCATAATATAGTATGGCAAAAAGTCACAGTATAGTATGTCAAAAAAAAGTCACAGTATAGTATGTCTAAAAACATCATAGTATAGTATGTCAAAAAAAGTCATAGTATAGTATGTCAAAAAAGTCATAGTATAGTATGTCAAAAAAAGTCACAGTATAGTATGTCAAAAAAAAGTCATAGTATAGTATGTAAAAAAATGTCACAGTATAGTATGTCAAAAAAAAGTCATAGTATAGTATGTCAAAAAAGTCATAGTATAGTATGTCAAAAAAAGTCACAGTATAGTATGTCAAAAAAGTCATAGTATGTCAAAAAAAGTCATAGTATAGTATGTCTAAAAATGTCATAGTATAGTATGTTAAAAAAGTCATAGTATAGTACGTCAAAAAAGTCACAGTATAGTATGTCAAAAAAATTTATAGTATAGTATGTCAAAAAAGTCACAGTATAGTATGTTAAAAAAAGTCATAGTATAGTATGTCAAAAAATGTCATAGTATAGTATGTTAAAAAAGTCATAGTATAGTACGTCAAAAAAGTCACAGTATAGTATGTCAAAAAAAATTATAGTATAGTATGTCAAAAAAGTCACAGTATAGTATGTTAAAAAAAGTCATAGTATAGTATGTCAAAAAAGTCACAGTATAGTATGTTAAAAAAAGTCATAGTATAGTATGTCAAAAAAGTCATAGTATAGCATGTCAAAAGACCTAATATTATAGCATGTCAAAAAGTCATAGTATAGCATGTCAAAAAATTCATAGTATAGCATGTCAAAAGTCATGGTATAGTATGTCAAAAAAATGTCATAGTATAGTATGGCAAAAAAAAGTCATAGTATAGTATGTTTAAAAAACGTCAGTATAGTATGACAAAAAAGGTCACAGTATAGTATGTCAATAAAAGTAATAGTATAGCATGTCAAAAAATTTAATAGTATAGCATGTCAAAAAAAGTCATTGTATAGTATGTCATAAAAACGTCCTACTTTTGACAACAAATTCATAGTACCGATTCAAGGGTGCATTTGATGTGTTGTTATGGGACATACTTACCATAAACATAACTTGTGTTTGTTAAAATTCTCACATGGCACCTTTTGGGTCCTCTTGCCACTCACTGAGTAAACTCCACTGAAGGCTGTAACATGATTTGACCCCGTGTTGAGACTACTTAGTCGAACATTGATGCGTAGACACAAATAGTGAATTCCATTTTAATTGTTTCTTTCTCTTGTGTCTTTTTCTCGTTAGATTTGGGACATGAGCGATGACGAGAGCATCTGAAGGACAGGAGGAACCGACCCTGAGCCTCGAAAGAACTCAGCACTCCACTCCTTCTGTTTTGTCTGGTTTGTTTTCTTTAAGGACTTTACAAAGGACAAGAGCTTTGCAGGCAACAGCAGACACACTCATCAAATTCTTGTAATCAGAACCAAGCACATTACAAAACGCTTTTCAGAAAAGAGCCTGAAAGACATGCTTTAAATGTTTTAGTTGGTCTACATGTCGAATCAAGATCAACCAAAGCATTGGATTTCATAATAATGAAACAGCAAAAGAAATAGATTTACTGCTTAAATGAATGTTTTTCACTGTTCAATTAGAAACAGGATCATAGCTCAGTAAGTTAATTTCCACTGTGTGTATGAAGCTGTTGTGTTTTGAGGAGAATGTACATGTTTCTATCACGTCATGATGTGTAATCAGTCACATTCACTCAGTGTTTGGAGTCGGTTCATTTCCCTGAGACCAAACACAACAAAGCACTCTGCATTTGTATCATGGGACTTGTTTTAAGCCTCACTGAACCCCATAGGTTCAGTCCTCTCCACGGTCTCTCCATCAACACATTTAATGGGTTTGCTGAGTCCTTTGGCAAGATATTGCCCAACTACATCTGTTCGCTCATTCACTTACTTCAGATAAATTACGAAATTAAAAAAACACAGTTGACAACTCAGCACGTCCATCCATCTCCCCTGTCTGTTTACTGGAGACTGTGATACATACAGTACAGTTAATACTTAAACCAGCTTTGTTCCTGTGAAAGTAGGAAACCTGCACACAGACGTTACTGAGCAGCTTCTGATATGGAAATGATTTACTGTTCCTGGGGACAACCTGGGACCTGCAACTGCACAGTTTAATCTGAAAGAGCCTACGGACAAAGTGAAGGTCTTTATGTTTTGTGTTGACGCATGCGTTTGTCAGTGTAGTTATGTTGCTTTTCTTACTCTACAGTGTGCTGTTCGTCTGAGCTGCTAACGTTCAATACTTTCAGTGTAATGACATGTTAATTTCAACAGCTGTTTGGATATTTGTGGAAGACTTTAAGTACAATGTGGAAAGAGAGCTGGGAACTTTTAAAGTTAAGAAGTTTAGTCAGAATTACGAGAACAATAACAACCAGAATTCAGACTTTGTCCTCAGATTTTATTTTTAAAGTTGAGATTAAACTCTGGATTCTGATGTGGTTTACATTATTCTCAGAGCTGTTTTTGTCACGCTTTTTTCTTCTGTAAGTATTTAACCAAAAACTGGAATAAAATGTCTCTTTATATGTCTGTTTGCAGCTTTGACCTTTATTTTGAAAACAGGTGAATGTGGAATTCATAATTCACATCCTTACACTCACAGCAGCTGCATCTTTTCATCTGTTGTCACCATAACACACCACAGCAGTAACAAACAGGCCCACACAGTCAGACAGTGGTTTAAAAGCACTTTATTGTTCATCAAGGCTACTTTACGTACAAAAAAGGTGGCCTGCCAAAACCTTTTTAGTAGGAGGAGACACAGAGCCACAAATTGACTGTTGTTTTCTTGATACAATTTTTTTTCCTTTTACAGTTCAGAGTATTACTACCACTAAGTACATGCTACTTCCACTTCAAGAAGGACTTGGAAAATGTGGTACAGTCAGAGTAAAGACCAACTCCTCTTTGATTTATCTGCACAATTTTCATGTTGTTTACTCGATTACAGATGCAAAATGGCCACCACAGATGGGAACAGCGCCATCAGATACATGGGTGACATCCCCAAAGATTATATGCTGCAGATGAACTTGAGCACAAAATAGGTATGACAATGCTGTCGGGGTTTAGTTAGTTCACCGATAAAACTTAAGCTGAACCAGTCCGACAAATGTTCTCAAACAGCTCAGTTCCTACAGTTTATATTCCTCACCTGTAGTGTCAGGAATTTTAACTACCTGCTAGCCCATAACTAATATTGATTTATATTTCATTTTTAATACTTAAATGGAAACGCTCGGCAGGACTCACTGGGCTAGTGGCAAAATTATTACGTTCCATCAATGCAAAACTTGCAACTCACTGAAGAGGCCTCTTAACGGACACCCTCCTTTGTTCAGATGTCTCAGAAGACACATGATCGAACACAAGTTAAATGATTGCAGAACAGTGGGGACCTATGGAAGTAGCGATTGTCACCGACACACCAGTGGCTTGTATTGTGGTTTCATATGTTTTACTGTGTTCCTGCACTTGAACCTTTACTCTAACAAGACAAAACTCTATAAACAAAAAAGATCAACTTTTTTCACAAAAAAAGAAAATGCAATGATTACAATATAAGGACAGGGAAAAAACAACAATTAAATAGCTACACATCATTAACAAATTAATTGTTCCTCAAAAAATACCTACGATTTTTTTCTCTGTACATTCGTTACGCACAGCGTAATGATGGTCTTATAGTTACCTATTATAAAAAAGTATTTTTTTTTTATTAAGTGATTTTCCTACAGTGTGTAGGGAGTGTGTGCCGAAGCAGAAAGAGAGCCTCCTACCTACAGGGTGGTAGTGAAATGATAATGAGAAAGAATAATAATAGAAAAACAAAAATCCTCTGGACACTGAGCCCTTTTCCCTCGTGTTTTCTAGCATGATGCTCGCTACGACAAATCTTAATCAGGGTCAACTGAATGTGAGAGGAGGAAGGGGGAGTGGCATCGCTGTGAGACTTTCAGTGGCAGCTGAACGTCTCCTGCTTACAGAAGCTCAGCTCCTGAAGCTCCGCCCCCTCCGAACCTCCTGCCTGCTCAAAATCACCATCCAAACCACTCTGAACCTGTCACAAAAAAAGCACATTCACACCCAGCACTTACTCGTTTGGGAGATTCACTGGCAGTTGCGCTCTGACTACGAATTTTGTGTATCTGAAGCTTGTAGAACTTTGACCATCGGTTGTGTCACATCTGTTCAGTTGAGGATGGAATGTGTGGACATTCTAGAACACTGAGAAATGTACTTGATAAACAAAAACAAAAGACCTAAACCAAACAAATATGAACCTCGTCACCTTTCAACCTCCGCTCAGAAACACAAAATTATTCTGTACTTTTGAAACACACTGACTCACATCACCGTCTCTAAATTCTACGCTCTGAATGTCCTCAAAAATGCTCTATGTATTTATGGCATAAATGCTTGTTTGTTCCTTTGTCATATGGTATGAATCTATGGCCAATTTGCTTGATGCAAATTAAAAAAAAAAAAAGTACACACCTTGTACAACAACCCCGTTGGCAGGGACCTCTGGGACAGTTGGCCCTGGCTGGTTATGAGCTCTGTCTGTTGAGTGTGTATGAGACCTGTACAAAGTTCCCTATAGGAGGAATGTATGCCACCGTGGCGCAGGCTCTTTAACAGAAGAGTACTCATTTTCTCAGACTGCAGCAGTCTAGCTTAACTGCATCACAAAACAATGTTGTTCAGAAAAGAAAGCATTGACGTACAACGACAGAAAAAAGCGCAGACACCAAGTCGGGACACGAAAAGCCCAAGGATGAATGTCTGAATTTAGATAATTATCATCAAGTGTTTTGTTTTGATTGCTGCTTGGTTTTTCACAGCTCTCAAACGTTGACAAGATGTCTGAGAGCCGTCATCACTAGCTTTTACCATAAATACCTTGTTTCCCAAAAGCATCATAGCATGCTGGCCTGTGTACTTTTCAGACTGCAGCAAGAACGTGAGTAAAGGTGGCGTGGTGATTTTAAGATGGCGGCCAAACAGACTTAAAATAAAGCCACTTTGAGATGCCTTTCAGGAAAACGAGGCCCTGCTGACTAATCTGTGCCGACTTTGTGTCTCAGCTCACTCATGCTAAAGGTTGTAGCATCCTGTACCACCGATGGATCAACATCTTAAGAAAACCTTTACGGGCTGCGCGTGCCAAAGCCAACTCGACACTGAAAACATCTCCACCGATTCCCGTGCTGAGATGGTTTTGAAAAACGCAGCTCTCATTGTTAAACAGAGCCTGTCCGGAGGCTATCCCACTATAGATGTTTGTTACCATACTGATATTAATGGAAAACAAAAAATACAAAATTGTAATAACAATAACAATAATATGGAGTACGACTGACCCAGCAGTGAGTGTATAGTGTCTATGTCTGTTACTGACAACAAATGAAGTAACATCTAACGTCCGAATGAAAAGGCTAATAGTAGTTAAGATTGAAATGCTTAAAAACATTAATAGATACCAGCTATTAAAAACAAAAACAAAGAAAAACATGCATGTGTAAAAGCATTAGTTTACCCTTCAAACTTTGTAGAGATCTACCAAACCACAGTGTGTAAGAGAGGGAGGGGTCGCAGGGTGTAAGCCAAATATAATTACAACACCCGTGTTCAAAGAGATACAAAAACAAAGGCGTGTTTGAAGAGATGTGAATAATCTTCTCTCCCCCGGTCGAGAAACCAGACTTTTTTTTTTTTCAACCACAAAGTGACATGCAGCTTCATCTATCCCCTCATCGCTGTCAGCAGTTAAGCCTGTGAAACACATCAAAGCTCATTGTTCAGTAAGCAACACGCTGCAAGTCGTACAGCTGTGTTTTCAGCCCCTGACCTGCTCTCATAATGGCTCTGACGTCCATCGACACCGCAGTCGGCTGATTTGATGCTCTCACTGTGCTTGTGAAATGAAATGCAACAGTTTGGCACTATTTAAGCATGTGAAGGAGTGTAGACCTGTCAGTGAGTGGCTGCCAGGGGTGGCAATACAAGCAGCCTTTTGTTTTTTAGCGCCCACCTAACAGCAGCTCTACTCAACATGCAGTGATGTGACAAAATTCACTTTATACTGAAACACAAGGGCCCAATCCCATTTCTAATTTTTAAGGGCATTGCAAATATGCAGTCTATTGTTATAGTGATTTTTCTTGCGCAGGTGACACGGATTCTTTTGCAGTTGTCAGGACGTTCGCAATTGGTTCACATTTTAAGTTTCCAGCTATCAATCCATCAAATAAGTCATCAACATTGCTTCATTAGTGAGCAACCAGCAGTGCTCTGTAAGCTAACGTTAGCAACCGGTGCTGCTGCCCTGTCAGTCTGCACTGATATTAGAGGAGTAAGAACAAGTGCAGCATCTTCACAGCTGGACCTATGATAAATTTCGGGGTCAGATGACGTCAAAAGGGGGGAAAGTGACATGAAATTATGTCTGATTTCAGGACTGTCATGCACAAATACGCACTAACAATGTAACATTAGCTAGCAAGCTAGTTAGCTACCAAGATATTGGCATGGTAGCAATTTCTTTGTCGCCATAATACATTAAAACAACATTAAAATACAGGAATCAGGACACCCTACCGTTAGATGAACACGCAATATGGAGGAGTAACGCTAAGTGGCAGGGGCCAGGGGATTGGGATTGGGCCTTGGTTTCCAAATCCATATTACTTTGCATATCTCTAACATTTTACACTGCCCGGCCTCACTGGTATGAATTTTCCACTTTTCCAAAATGCATTCAAAAAATTATGTATCATAATGTGGCTTGTACTTTTCTATCAGGGCCAGGATGAAAGTTACGCCCAGGTGAATTTCAAACAGTAAATGGGATCAAATAGAGGTTCCAACAAAAGATGGATTATAACCAGACTGCGTCAAAACCAGCTTTATCAGTCCCAGTGTGTGCAGTGCCAGATTACCATATTGACATGCCACCTTTTACCCTCTACGGCAGTAGTGCAAATCAGACCAAGTCGATCACCCAAGTATACACATACAGTAACAAAACCCCCAGAACACATACACAGGAGCGAGAGGGAGAGAGAAGGAAGGTGAGAAGAGATGAAAACAGAGAGAGATCACAAGATGGCTTTTTGTTGTTGTTGTTTTCGAGGCGGGCGTAGATAAACATCAGTGTCTGAGGTTTCTTTGGTAGCACAGTCAGGTGGTTTGTGATGATTTTCTCCAAAGTGTTTCTCACTTATCTTTTCTTTCAAATGTCGGGCATCTCGTAACACAAAAGCAGAACACAAAACTACTGTTAAAGAAACAAACAAACAAACAAAAAAAAAAAAACAAAGAAGAAAATTAATAATTAAAACACCGCCTTTCCTCTCTCTCTTTATGTACATATAACTACAGACACTTGCTCAGCTCCAAGCTGGACATGCAGGGAGGATGAATGATTGGAAGGAGCAGCTCGATGCTCCTGTCGAGTCCCAAAGTCGAACCCTCATCACTTGTTACTGATTATTCTCTGGCGTTACCACACCAGAGGACAGAAGGGGAAAAAGAAACGGCCATGTTGTTATTGCTTGATTGATCCTCTATGAGTGCATAGAGAGAGAGAGCAGGCTCGAGGGTTTAAATGTTCTTAGCAGACCAGCAGGCAGGCATTCCCTCTGGGATGCTGGTGACAGAGCAAAGTGACAAGGACATGGGTGTTGGAGCCAGGATGATCGGGAGGGCTGGGGGAACAGGGGCAAATCCCTCTTCAACCCCTCCTCCTTCAGGAGACCACAGAAGGGGAGTGGTTGTGATTGACCATGTGACTGTCGGGGGAGGAGTTTGGGCTGCTGCCGGACGACGAGGGACTCCCCTTGTTCTTAATCTGCAGCCAGGTCTCGCCCAGCGCCTTGGCGAAGTGGTCGTCCACTGAGCCTGTGATGGACACAGAGTTGGTGGGCTCGGGCTCCTTGTAGTTCTTTCCGAGACTGCGGCGGAAGTGCTCCTCTATCACCGGGTCGCAGGCTGTGTTGGCTAGGACAGGGAGGTAAGACAATAGAGAAAGAGAGATTTTAGTTCTCATAATAAAAACAGAAACATCTCTAAAACTCACTTCTATAAAGTTCAGTGGCCAATTTATTGCCTAGCATCAGTTTAAACACTGGTAATGTGCATTTTAAGTCAACGGAAAAATACCAACTCCAACATCTACTTCACTTTTTCATTGCAGTTTTTTTAATATTAAATCACTGTTTTAAATTTCACTGTTAACCTCAATGAGATCATAGGGATTTCACTGGGATCATAAAAATGGCCACAGTTAAGTTATCAACCCACAGAAAACATGACCCACACTCACAGACAGGCTGAATAAAACAGACATGAGTTTGGCTCAGGCCTCCTTTACAGTACAAAGATAACAGACAAGGTAGTAAATAAAGCATGTTGAGGCCTCTGAGACTCTCTGACAGGAAACTGGATGATTTTTTTTTTTTTTTTTTTAGTATCACTAGTTATATAAGTCGGTCTGAATGTGGAGAGTATGAGCGGTTGTGTTTTCTCTGGAGGGTGATTTGCACTCATGGAGAGGTTTCCCACAAACTGCACTGTATGGGAAACTCATTTTTCCAAAATTATATCCAATTTTAGGGACAAATGGGCCCAGCAAAGGTTACTTAGTAACAATCTGTGTCAATTAATTACTGAGATACGTTCATCCATCACCGTTCCCTCTGCCATGAAGCTAAAACTGAATAAGTAAAGAGAACTAGGATGTTGTGTGTTTTGTGTTTGTTGATCAGGACGCATGAGTGCACTCACTGTTGATTCTCCTGTAGTTGTTAGCGAGGCTGGCGCAGCCGTTGTGGGACACTGGACAGTGAGACAGGTTGCAGTTACGGTTGTTGGCCGGGGCGCATGTGATCACTGAAGGACGATTCTACAACACAAAAACACAATTCTACATTCAGAGATCACAAACACAACATAGACAATTGTAATTACGGGGTGTGCAAGAAGAATAAGTAAAAAGAGACCGCATTAGAAAAATGGCAAATATTCAAGTAAAGACGGCAGACCAAAGGGAGGTTTGAAGCTTGAGGGAGAGCGAATGATTCAGTGACCACCAGGGTTTTAAAACATTTTTGGTTAACAAGCCGAATAGGAAATTTATACTCCCCACCATCCAAAGAGCCTGGCTATTGAGAGCACATTAGTCACATCATGTGGGGGACCTACCAGAGATGAGGTTTTACCCAGCAATTTGCAAAAAGATGTGTAGTCAGTACCAGAACCAAAGGAACAGGATGTGCAAGTTACCTGCTGGCGTTCCACTGCGCTGACTGTGTGCGGCACTGTGGCCATAGCTGCTGTGCTGCTGCGTGCAGACTCCACCATGCTGTTTTTGGTGAGCGCCAGTGGCTGGTCCATGCCGGCTAAGCTGGCCAGGTGGTGGTGGTGGTGGTGGGCATGGCTGTACAGGTGATTGCTGTGGACTCCCAGAGCGCTGGGCACCACCACGCGCTCGATGGGGCTCCGGCTCCGGTCCTTGGAGATGGGGGAGCTGCGGTAGTCTCCGTTAGGTTTCCTGGGAAACAGAGAGAGGCACATGAATTTAACCTGCACACTGGGTTGTGTATGTATGTGTATTTATTTTATGAGTGGGATCTGATAGCGCTCTACTGACTATGCATCCAGTTACAAGACGTACTGAATCAATTTTGGTTTAGCCTCAAACAATTCTAAGTAAAAAAGAAAACTCAAGTTTTGTTTAATAGTTAACATATTTGCTCTTTGGATTAAAGACAACCCCAATGTTTTCCAATTTGCTCTTTACTACTACAAAGAGGAGATTTCATAAGAAATCCAGAGCTTAAACAAATCTTTCTATTTTACCAACATGACCCCAAGTTACCCAAAACCCAATCCTCGGTTTGTGGGATGAGCTCAAAGAAAGATGAGGAAAGACTGGTGGCAGATGGTGTGTCAAAGCAGAAAGATGGACAGAGGAAAAAAAAGATGAGCAGAGGAGAGACGAATAAAGACAGCGAGATAAAGAGGGGCTCAGAGAAAGAGAGAGCTGAGATGAGGCAGAAAAGAGGGAAGATAAACAAAAGAGCAATTGTAAATGGGGCTCTGTGTCAAACACTGCAGGACCAGCAGAAGCTATTAATACTGACCTCACACACACACTCTTCTCAGATTGCTGTGGGGTTTGATAAGACTGTTTTATACAAGCACATGCTCACACACACACACTCTCTAAGTCTAAGAAGGAGGAAGGAACACTCTCCTAACTTTATCTAACATGGATGGACTCCAAGCGTGTCCCTGCACAGAGGGGCAAATGGGCACAAAGTTCAAAGCTCTAAAGTGGTTTCCTCAGTAAAGTGAATCAACTTTATCTCTCCAGTGAGCCTGGAGCCGGCTGCACGTACTGCTGTGCGATCCGAAAATCCTGCAGTCCTAATAACAGCATAGACGCGAGCTGACGAGTTGTCTCCCTGCATCTCAACACTTGAAGTTTACATCCCTCTTTGTATATTTCTCATTCTTCTACTCCACAACACATCGTCCACACTCACAACCATGACAGCCGGCTGGCCACACACTTTCCATATGAAAGAAAATGACTTCCCACCACAAAGAAATCGCTCCGCTCTCCCCAAACTGTGAGCTCATATTGTAATCATTGAAAAAGCAGAGATAAGGGTAAGGGATTAAAGCAACGACAGTTTGACACAACACAGATTTTGGCCTCTTTTATTTCCCTCCTCCCAGCTCTGACGATAGTGACTTTGAAATGTTTGATATGTGTTGAAGTGGTGGTGCCTGATACCGTGCACCTGCTTGCAGTTTAACAGGTAGCAATTATTTTTCTCAGTGCGTCAAATGTGGTCTGTGTTCTGTGCGTGTGTGTTCAACTGTGTATTACACCCTTACTGCAGCTCCACTCCCCTTCTACACTTTGAGGCCCAGTTACAGGGAGCAGGATTTACTGTACTCCTCTCTCGCTATCTCCTCTTTTCTCTCCAACTCCATACACACATGCATAGACACATCCATTCACAAATTAATACATCCTCACTGACAAAAACACTACACATAAACACTCAAGTCTCAACTGGGGGGAAAAGCAGTCACATTTACTATACAGAATGGACAGAATACTACGTGAAATTCCCTCTTTATTCTTCACCATGTGGAGGCATTTCTCCAGAAGAAGTCTGAATGGGAACACACAACAGACTTGGAATGAAAAAGCTGCAGCAGCCCTTTAAGGTTTGTTTGGATGCAAACAACAAGTTCAGGCAAACAGTTGTAGATCCATGTGACCAGGCAACCTGACTGCTGGGTCAAGCATCTGGAGCCCACAGCAGCGTCCTACACAAATAAATAGTCTCCACAGAATACAGAGCAGGAGAGAGGAAGAGCTGAGGGGAGGAGAGGGGGGGCGGGGGGGGGGGGTGGGGGGGTTGCTGCATGTGAATGGTCCGGACCTCTACTATAAGAAAGACTGAGGTC
Source organism: Epinephelus lanceolatus (assembly GCF_041903045.1). NCBI lineage: Eukaryota > Metazoa > Chordata > Actinopteri > Perciformes > Serranidae > Epinephelus > Epinephelus lanceolatus. The sequence continues at coordinate 31,946,531 of NC_135734.1, read as the reverse complement.
GGTAGTTTCCTTCGTTTGTGCCGAGCGCTTACATTAGCAGAGACCCCCCTCTTTCTTTTTCTCTCTTTGTCTTTCTTTCTCTTTTTTTCCTCACAATCGGCTGCAAACTTCCTGAGGGTTAAAGAGGGAGAGACTTGGCAGCCCTTTTATAAACCCTGGCCGACGGCTCACCAACAAGCTTTTATGTTTTCCCATAGTGGCATCACTTTTCTGTTTCATTCTTTATCAAATAGTCAAAAAATAACTGCACTGTAGAGTTAATCACATAAATATCGGGTCGGAATAATCACAAGTGTGCTCCAGTGAATATACTGTTTGAATTATTTCTAGAGAGAACATCAACTTTTAATCAAATGCTACAAACCACAGCACTCCTGTATAACTCTGTTATCTTCAAATAAAAACAATCATCAGATTAGCTTGGAGGCAAACAGATAATAACGCTCTCCCTCTCTCATCCCCCTCCCAGCAGCTGGGTCTCGAGTTAGGTTGTGGAAGTTGTTCCAAACTTTAATCATTGCCAAAGAGCAGGCATGCCCACATCCTCACACAAGAGGGGCCGTCGCAGAAGCCAGTGAACGGGATCAACAAATCCGACCAATGAATGGCGTAGCTGTCGAATCCACCGCCCCCGCCTTCCCCTCGCCTGATTGCCCACCAAACCCAGGACCGCATTTCATGCCAGGGATCAGGCTTTCAAAACCCACCCCGAGTCTTTGTCTCTCTTACTCACCTCTCAATTATTGTTAGGGTCGCAGCTGGGGAGAGAGGGAGAGGACGCAAAGGGCGGACAACGAGGGGTAGACAGAAGACATGGGCATGGGGGTGGTAACGAGGGCTAGAGCTGAACAGAGAGGGTTGCCAGGTCTGGGGCTAGAGGAGAGGATGAGAGCTAAAAGTGGAGGAGAGAGGGGGACAGCCTTTGAAAAGTAGAGAACTCTGGGACTTGGCATCTACAAGTGGTATGGGGAGACAAACTGAATTTAAAAAGAGGCAAGAGGAGTGGAGACGGGGGAAGAGGTTGGGGACGCAGCTTAATCTTATTTCACAATAAATGTTCACTGGGTTACTTATAACTCTTGGATCAAGCATCAATATGGAGTTAACATCACACAGCAGTGGGGCAGACAAAGAGGAGCTCAGATCTAACAATGCATGTATAGACTGAGAGAAAGCACTCAATTATACAAAACCCAAGTGAGCTCTCATTACCAGCATGTAGACTGCAGGTATTTATAGCAAGAAACCTCCTGCTGAAGTGACTGTCCCTGCAGATTGTACCAGCTGTGGCTAAATATCTCTACTCATTCACTTCTATCTGTATTTCAGATACTCAATAGTTCACTCAAAGGTGAGCAGTAAGTTGAGATTTCAGACACTAATCATTTTGTGTCATCACTCAACACTCCTTTTCACATCTGTAAAAAGTGGGGCATTGTATTGTAGGATTATTAGGAGGAACTTCTGTGTCTGTAACATGATGCCATGGGGCCAAAAAATATCTTTTCCTCAAAGACTTACATTGTGAAAGCGATGTCTGTAAATCAGCGGATACATTTTTTTTTTTAAATGTCAGTACCCCCGCATATGCCTTGTTTCAAGATCGGGATTTGATTCCTGCAATCAGATAACATTTTGAAAGTCTAGAGGAGCTGAAAAATTAAATCATTTTTACCCCAATGTAAGTAAGAGGAGGGCTTAACTGGAAGTTAGCTGCTTGACTGGTAGAAGTTAGCTGCTCGGCTGTGCTTGGTTGCTGTAGGTCTCCAGTGCCCTTGCTTTCTGAGGCTAACAATGCGGAAGATCTTGCCAGTTTCATACTATGGGAATTGAGCTTTTTTGGCTTCATGTGCCACTAAGCAACCTTCATATGAATGAGTGGGGGCCGGCCTCCGACGCTTTATCTGATTCTCTTTATACATACAAATAAAATGGCAAACAGTAAATATGTATTTCATATTTAAATATGGGAGCACAACCTTAGTCACAATGTTCTGATAATAAGTGATATGTATTTATTGTTCATGGGAGATTTCAATAGATAGTTCTTATAGGTTATAAATATTAATGAGCAACATAGTGGTGTTTGTATCTCAACAAAAGCTGGTGACAGATCTGGCTTGATTACTGATCGGTTTTAGAGTGTAGAATAGATTCAGATTCATACTATGTGATCACATTGGAGTGCACTGTTCACCTACAGATGAATAATTTGATTTTATCATTCATGACACTGTCCTTATCCAACTGGTAGAACACTGAGTGCATTTTGTTTTATTCACCCATTCTATATAAATTTCAGACTTGTCAAGAGGTGTCAGCTTTTGATTCTGAATGATAAATTCACCTAAATGAGCTTTAGATTTTTGATACTCAAAATCAAAACCAGGATCTGTAATTCTGCCAGATACCATGTAACCAATCTTTTGAAAGAAGGATTTGAAAATGTGTATGACGGTTCTAAATAAAATCAATAATCTGTTTATCTTCATGAATCAAGACTCAAATTTGGATAAAATCATGACCTTAAAATTGAAAGTCTAATCAAATTTTGGATTTGGAGAATCGTGACACTCCTAGTGTCAACACCTATAAAACCTAGCTTGACAGTTTTTTACATTTTGGATTTACTGTGGACCACCTCTATGTTGTATGCAATTATATGTACAAAGAGTGCAGAGGCGTGATCCTCCCCATCTCAGACTGACTTTTTCACCAGTTCATGTTTTGACATTGAGAACCGTGTGACTGACGTCAGAATGGACATCTTGACACAATGAACCAGAGAGCAGATATCTATTTGATTCTATTTTACTAGAGCCTGGGTTATGTGTAGCCTGACATTAGTGGTAGTCACTGTGGTGGGCATTCACTGGAAGATCCCTTAATTTAAAACCCAGAGAGTCCAACCCTCAATACATAAATGATATAGTCATATATCTCGAACAATATTACACCGCTCAGATCTGTCATTAAGTACAGCCTTTTAAGTAACCATTCACATGACACCCTGTCTTCAAGTCGACCTCAAACTAAAGATCACAACTGTGATCATGTGTTTGAATGACTTAAAAAGAAAAAAAAACTGTTGCAGGGCTGTACTCGTGTAAAATCTCAAAACTTGTAATTTGTTCTTGCTGGCTTAACAAGCAGCTTTGTATGAGCTAACTCGCCTAATTATCACAATGAAATGCTAAATAAAGCAAATATAAACATATATACTGAATACTTTAAAAATATGGTGTAGTTTTCCAGCTTTAGCTCGACAGTGCACTGCCAATTTGGTGAGTTAGCTATATTTTACTTTGAGGCAAAGATACAGGAGCTATAAAAGTTCTATGCCTTTTCTCACAATTGTGCTCTAAGGTCTTCAGAGAAAACCTCACTATAAATCTTTGGTTGGGCAGAGGTTCATATCCTACTCCTTTAAGAAATAAATAAAGAGCGAGAACACAGAGAGAGAGGGAGATACACACAGGAAACATCTGGGAAGAATCAGGGCATAGAGAGCAGAGGACGACAAAAAAGAAAAAAAGCAGAGGAGGATGAAGGCTCGACCACAGGTTACAACCAGGCCCAAGCTCAGCAAGGTCTGCACAAACTCACAAAATGGATATATATATACACACACACACACACACACACACACACACAGTAAGCCACAGGGCCTACCCAGGCTATGTATATAAAGTATACAAACATCTCAACACAGTTTACTCTGCTCAGTCCAGGTTTTAGTAGCAGGACTGAGCGGAAGTTAGCAATAATATTTGTATCCTTTAAAAAAGAAAAGTCAAAACCCAGAGGAAATATATCCTAACAGACATCATTTACAGACTATGACTGGTATAAATCAAGTGATCGTCCTTGACATAGAACAATATTAAAATGAATTCATCAAATGCCCTGTTAAATCATGCATTACATTCAACATCTACAACAAGTGAGATATTTCCAAACATCTTTTCACACAGCCATTTTAAATCTGTCAGATTTCCATTCATGCAGAACTACTGATAAAAATCAAGCCTATATTTGACAGTTAACTGACTGCAGAGAAAGAGAACTGAAGAAAATCCTTTGTTATCAAAGCTGGGACCGATCGGATATGGGAACCACCACAACAAGAAGGCAAAGAAAACAACATGAGAGCACACACACACACACACACACACACACACACACACATAGATGCACACACTCTCTCTCTCACACACACACACACACACTGGAAACAAAAACACCCACATGCTCTCCCCTCCTTTTCTCACATGCTCACACACTACATAAATAGTCCAGTCCCATGTAAAACAAGAGGGTAACAATGACTTCACCTGGCTTGGCCACACTCACTCACACAGACTCCTCCTCCTCTCTCATTTTCTCCCCATTTGGCCTATGGGGAAACTTCCATGAGAACAACTTACTGATGAAGTTCCCAGTAGAAAGCAGCTGTAGTTTGTGTCCTACAGTACTTACTGCATTACACTGACTGAATTAGGGTTTGCTTTTAGCTCCTATATCTACAGAATTACCTCTCAGAGTAGCATGTGAAAGAAAGATTATATACTACTGTGAAAAACATGTGGCTTGATTTCAAATCTCTGAATCATTGTCCATATGTCGGATTTTTAACGACTCAAATAATGGTGTGAAAAGAAAAGCCAGTTCCTCATGATTATCACGCTAAAGAGCAAGAACAAGAACTCGAAAAAGGAACATTTGCTCCGAGCAATGACTACCAGACACTGTTTGCTGAAAGTCTGTGTTACTATGTGTTACTAGTAATTTACTGAACAAAACAGTTAATATTGAAAAAAACAATGTGGTTATGATGAAAGACAATAAATGTTTTGTTTTGTCTGAGAAAATTAACAAACCTAGCACCCACTTAGTCACATGTAACAGGCTGCTGCAAATACACTTTCCTGCAGCCATATTCCCCAATTAAAAGCCTGAACAAAACCTCGCTCTGTGACTGGCTCTTATTCTTGAGGAGGAATGAAACAGCTGAGCAAGAGGACTTTTTTTATACTGGTGGGTCTACAACTGCGGAGTGGCGGGCAGGCGAGCAGGCAGCAGCAAGCTTCCAGCCCGCAGGCTCCAGTGGACAGGATAAGGCTTCTTTGTTCAAGACTCCTCCTACTCCTCAGAGAAAATGAGAAAGTAGCCCCTTCTGCCTGACAAGGAGTCCTCTCAGCACGCACGCACACACACACACACACATAATCACAGATGGGCAAGCACACATGCATGTATGGACAGTATACAGGACGACACATGAGCATGCATACCTGCACAAACACATGCAATCCGCATGTGTTTGTGCAGGTAGTATAGACGTACTGATCACATCCACATATCAGCCTGCCACTGGGACTGCCTATGTTTTCAATCAGACTTTTATATGCAGATTTATCATGCCATAAACTTTTTTGTACTGCAATAGTGACTTCGCTATTAAAACACTTAAATACACAGGCTGATGATAAAAGCAAACCCACTCATTTAACATGCCTGTTAATACTGTCCCACATTTAAAAAGAAGCTTGAGCTGGATCAGAAAGTTTTCTGTCTCTCACTCCGGCCTGTGCCTCCCCCACTGATTTCAGCTTGTAGTGATTGGACAACAAAAGAAACCCGAGCTTCCTCCTTCACAGCCCCGCCTCGAGTCTAAGGTGTCAGGTGTCCGTCTGTGTGTACAGTCACCAAAAATATGACTAAACTTGCAGACAAAACTACAAGCAGCTCGACAAAGTGCGTTATTTAGTGACTGGTGTTGTCAGCAGAAAGAAAAACTGCCGTTCGAGCAAAACAGAGAACGTTTTTTTGTTTTTTAAAAAGGAGAATGAACACAAAAGCTCCTATACATGCAGGAACAGTCAACACTGAGCAGAGCAATCAGTGCAGACAAAAAAAGACAAGCTACACAGACAGAAGCAGCCAGCAAACTCCAACAGCTAGAATGGTGTCAGATAACCATCTCCGGACATTTGAACTGAGTGTGTGTGCTTGTACGTGTGTGTGTGTGTGTGTGTGTGTGTGTGTGCACGCATTGCGGGGTTGCAGGGGTTCATTTTCTGGTTTTCTGTCTAGCTATTTCCCAAGAATCAAGTCCATCATTTTCAAATTAAACCTAATCACTGTTCCTACAATTGACAGATGAGTTAAACGAAGCAGAAAGCTCAGAGACGTTAAATAAAGACGAGTCGACGGTGAAGTACCCTACAGTGTTTTCTATAGAGGCTGTTTTTACCCGCTATTTTTAGCTTGCCTTTTTCTGTAACAACAACCCATCATTCTCCACTTTAGCGTAATCACTGTTCTTTGGCCGGGCGCAGCAGTTCAAACAAGGAGGGAAACTTTTCAGAGGCTGTCTCTGACTGCAGGTTTCAACAAGTCCCTTAGCAGTTACCTTTGCCAGGGAAAGAATGCCCTCAGAGAAACCTCAAATTAAATACTAAAAATAAAAGATACATTTATGATGGCCCCGAGGCAAATGTTTTTTTTGTTGTTTTTTTTTGAAAAAAAAAAAAAAAAAAAAATTATATCTTGATGAAGCTTTAGAGAAAGCCCTGGATTTAGCTTCAAGTTGCAGCAAGTCAACTAGCAATTGACTTTTCTTGGGTAGAGATTAACCCACAGCACCTAGAGTCAAATGACTTCAAGGTTATAATTAAAATAAAGATTAAGTAAAGGGATTATGGCTTATCACGGGTTACTTCTAGGAAATAATCATGGTACAATGAGCAGTTTGAGAAGTCTTTAACATCAGACTTTTTATATAACTTTTACTTTCACAGAACCTAACTTTAATTCCACAAAATGGTTGCATTTAGAAGCTGTGGCAGGGAGTTGCAACACAAACTGTAAGCTGATATGACAATAAGTCCCATTGTACTTTGTCAGAGCGACTTACAAAATAAAATCCAACTCGTGACACATGAGTAGGAGCATTTGCTTATCAATGTATGCAGAAGTTAACCACAGCGTCTGTGAAAAAATGTCTTGCATAGAGCGAAAAACAACTGAGACAACAGAATAAAAAAACAAGTGGGAAGATGGATTTACTGCCTAGTTAAAGAGTATAATGATAATTCTCCCACCACTGACACATCCATAACAAGATGACTCTGCACAAATGTCAAGATGCACAAGCTAATCCTTTGTTATGTGAGCCCAGACGGTCACAAGATGAAGGAACAAAGACCATTCCCCCTGTGCCACTAGAACTCTTGATTCAGAAGTCATAGATTTCCCACCTGCACCACAAGCTGTGCCAAAATACCCCTGCACTGAACATATGCAACTTTTGTCATGGTGAGACTCACCAGGTAAAAGCTCTTAAAAACTGGATCCTCTCAGATATATTGCCAATTTATTTATCATCTGTATGCCATGTTGTGAAGTGCTGGGAACACGTTGAACATACAGATCATTTGGCAGAGGGGTGGATTATACTGCAGGAGTGATTTTCAACATTTGCTGCCTCTGTGTCTATTACAATTAATTGTAATTGCAGTGAGCACAAGCCGACTACAGCTGCAAACTTTCCACTTACCTTTAAAGTCTAAATGTGTTTGACACTATGAAGAAGTACTGGCTGTTACTTTAACAGTGATTTTAATTTAGGTATTTGCCTAATGTGCAAATGTGCAGCAGAAAGTGTTGGTGCAAGCATACACACAAGACAGTATGTGTGTGCATCTACACATGCATCTGTGTGTTTGCACATGCCTAACCACATAAATACACTGCCAGTAACTGTGCTCTTTTCTTAATCCCTGGGCTTCCAGTATATCCAGCATATCATCTACTGTGTTCCATTGTGTCACCTCGGAGCCATGTTGACTGACAAACATAACTGCGATGAAACGAGTGACATACAAACAACAGCTGTCACTAATTCGTAATATTACTTGTATTTTCAGCAGCGGGACATATTGAAGAATTAGCATGCATGCAAAACTGCACAGCTCTATCTAACACCTCCTTGACTGCCTCTGCAATAAATAGCAATGGCTGGATTCCCATGACTGACTCAGTCAAACCGAGAAAGAGCAGGAGGGGGGGCCTCTGACACCACTGCCCCCGGCCCCAGCACTCCTTCACCGCCAATCAGCGCTCCAGAATCTCTGGAATCTCTGGAAGTGGGAATGTGGGAACGTTGGAGATGTGAGTAATCTTTCTGTTGTGCAGTCCCTGTTTCCAAGCTTCCAGAGTTCTGCGGCTATAAGGAGAACTGTGGAGCCGGCTAAACCTGGCGTAGAACCCTGGAGTCCAAACTGGGACTTCTGAGAACGCCCGCCTGTGCACAGCTTCAGCGAGCGAGGAGCCCGCAAACACATGGCCAAAAGAAACACTGGCATACATGAGTAAAAAAAAAATGTGTACGTGTGATCGAGACAGAAGACAGAGACAGAAAAGATTAGAATATTAGAGATCCATATTTAGTAGCACCTCAGGAAATGAGCATCTAGAGAATACTTTATTAAAAAGTGTCTGAGTGCCTGCCCACTTGTGCGACAACAGATGTGAGTTCCTCAGTGTGTGTACTCACAGCTGTGTGGCAAACAGTCGGCTCATCTTTGCCACATGCTCGTTGTCATCCATGTCGCTGTCTCCCTGGTCCCCGCTCAGCTTCCTCTTGGTGGGGCTGATGGGAGGAGGACCTGTCCGGTGGTTGGAGATGGAGGAGGAAGATGAGGACGACGATGATGAAGAGGATGATGATGAGGAAGAGGATGATGACAGAGACAGGGATTGGAGTCTGGGGTCCCCCCTCAAAGCTGCTTCACCTGAGAAGGGGAGAGTGAAGAAGAGAAACGATAAAGGAAAGACAGAGAGTTTTTAGTGATGTTGAACCTCTATTTTGAGAAGTTTGAGAATTTAAACATCAATTTGAGGGGGAGACTGGATGAGCACTACCTTTGCACAAAGATGAAAATACAGTAAAACAAGAACAAATTTAAAAGTATAGCACCGGTGCAGTAAGCAAAGAACTGTGTTATTATACAGTCAGATTATTTATGAAGTTTGCAGAACAACATTTGGCTCTACTTTTGGTCATTTCAAACATGACTGTCAGAATGAACTGACACTTGTGTCGTTGCTGTCAACTCTGCTTACAACACATCGCTTAACCATGGGTGTAAATTATGGTAATTAGTCAAAATTATGGTATTTTCAAGTAGAACTGTTTTATTGCCACTTTAAACAAGCTGACCACATAAACTACTTCTCGACAGTGTTACTATACATGTTGTGTTCCAGCTCAAACTTTGGATTTTGTTGACTTATACAGTTTGCTGAGTGAGGCACAAACTTTTGGCACAAGCAGAGGAGTATCTGGTTAGGAATGTTTTGGAAGAAATAGTTGTGGATGGGCTCTGCATACGTTTGTGTGTGTGGTGTGAACTATTTCTCTCTGTGTGTACGACTCTCTCTGCGAACCCCCAGTCTTGTCCTGGGTACAGGAGGCCTACAGAGGCGTCAGTGAGTGGGAGTAAGAGCAAAAAGAGAATCAGGAAAACTACCACTGGCTCTGTCTCAGCACGGGGACTTTCCACTGCTTCGACCTCATGTATCTGTCTGACTTTTCCCAAACAAAACACAAAGCCCAGACCAGAACTCCCATGCTACGTGCAGCTTTCTCCATAACTACTCCCATACAACATTTAGTTACTAACACAACCCCTTGGACTGCAACACCAATTGGTTACTCCGGTTTGATTTCAGTTTTATATTACAAAATAATGTTCAAATGTATTGTTGATTATGTTTCAGAGATTTGTTTCACAGCAGTGATTATTTCACAGTTGAGATGAAATCATTCAAACAGTACTGTTTACATTTCTACATTAGGGATGTCAATTTTGCTTTCAGTAGCCCGACATCCATGAACCAGTATCTAACCTAAAAAAAAAAAAAGACCGGAAATACAAGCAGCACTGTTCCTTTTGGTCCAGCATGCTGTTGATTCCATGAGCTTTAGCGCCACATTTCGAAGCACTGTCCATTTAGAAGATACCCATTTAACATACCCATGATTTAACAGGTTTTGCAGGTCAAAATTAAGCCACTGGGGCAACCAGAGGGGAGACCAGAGGGTGGCCACAATGTTTCCAAAGCAATGCCACCACTGGTTGGGATGGAGTAACCAGTGATAATCGCCAGATGAGCAACAATTGATCTACGGTTAACCACTAACATCCCTAGTCTGAATGTCCGAATGTTATTCTACTCTGGACAAAAAATACATGACTTAGGCCTACCATTTGGACAATCAGTCATAAATAAACCAAAGGCACTAAGTACTAATTAACCTGCTGGATATTGCTCATTTAAAAAAAAAAAAAGATTCCAGTGAGCTAAATAAACAGCATTTATTTCATTTTTATTTTGTACGTTTTTAAAAAATTCAATATGAATGAAATTGGCACTTTAATTACTGTTGGCAGTAGGGGTGAGATTCACCAGAGGATCCACGATACGATATTATCACCAATATCACAATACTATGCTGTATCAATTGTCCCCCCACCCCTGGTTAGCAGTATAACACTATACTGTTTGTTCACTGCTAACATTTTCTCAGCCATGTTAACTGCCAGAGGAAGTTTCCTGTAAGTTACAGTCGACAGTTTTTTTGTAAGAGGAGAGACCTCTTGATGCACGAAGCCATAAAATCAGGGTAAATACCAGTTTAAACTGATCTGAAAACAATTACATCATTAAGTCATTCAGAAGGCCGGCGTGCACGCACACACACACTGAAAAGGCTTTGTACTGTAATAAAATGTGTGCCCTATTCCTCCACTGTTCCTCCATGTATGTTTAGTTTTAGCATGGCCTCCCAAACAACACGGCAGCTCCTCCCCTCTCTCCTTCTCTCCCTCTCTCTGGCATGTTCCTGCTCGCCCCATTGTGTACCATGGCAACAAGGGTGACATCATTGTTTTTGGCAGGACAGAGGGATGGCAATAAAAGAAGGGAGACTGTGACACCACTCTGTCCAATCAGGACCCAGGATACATAATGGCTTGTTAGAGGTTCAGGAGTGAATCTGTGAGGGTTTCCCCGGCCAACAAATAAGACATTTGACCGTATAGAGTCAGACGCTGTTGACCTAACTGCTGCTCAACAGTGAACCTGCATTACACTCAGTTACCACTTAGGTTCACCTATCTAAAACTAATGCAGCCCTGCAATAACTCCTACATTCATGAAGGTTATAATGTTCAGTTTTTTGCTGACAGTTGACGTTTTAATTTTAATTAACCAATATGAGGCATGGCTCTTTCACAATAACAGACTTTTACTGGTAAAAATTTGTGTACTGGTGATTCTGAAATGATATCTGCACAGCAGCAGGAAAAATAAAATGCAGAAAGCTCTCTCAGCTCTACCCTACTGTCTATCTATTCAATATATTTGTTCAGTACATAAGAAATACTGCAATGTTGTGATTTTTTTTCCAACCGGCAGACAATCAGTGGAATGACGGCTGCAGCACAGAAGTAAAACTCCTCTCTATCCCCTCTCTGCTCCCTCAGTTCATTAGGTCCACATGATCAAAGCCTATTTCTCTTGACAGAACTTCAAACAGCTTGGAATCAGAATGAGATTGGATTACAAACAGAGGTGAACCTCTCTATCTCTTCATTTCCCTCTCTCCTTCTCCCACTCTCCTTTCCCCCCTTCAGATACTTAAAAAAAGGATGAGTCCAAGCATGTCCTCCTCTCTCTCTCTGCAAAGCAGCAAAGTGATTATTTTTGGCAGGGTTCCTCAGTAACCTGAACTTAGCCCACTGGGTTGTCTTTATTTTCTAAGTCCATAGAGGTTTTAGGCTTTAAATACATAAAGGACATACAAAAGGGTTCTTCCACAGGAGTTCTTGCCTGTGTGAGCTGAACTTTTTAACCGGATGTTAGATTGGTTTGATCTCTGACATAGAGAGGAAAGAGGAGAGCAAGACAGGCGTACAAAGAGGGAGAGAAGTTGACAGAAGTACAGTACGTGGCTTTGAGGAGGTTTTCAACCTTGTTTATTTTCTACTGCTCAGCTGCAAAAAGGGACAGTCAGCATTCCCCTGTACCGCTCCCTGCCAGGCTACAACTGATAGCAGCTTTACAGAAAGAGAAAGGGAGAGCTGGAGAGAACAGACAAACAGGGAAAGAGAGAGATAACATTGCATATAGCACATATCCTCCAACAGAGTCTGGGAGCAAATCCCTCACACAACTGACTAAAAACATCATCATATAATTTCTAAAAATACAAACAACAGCACAGTTAAATGTGGTTGGGAGATACAATGATTTGAAATTAAATTTCAGCAATCAGCTGGTGTGGGATTGCAGGATACTGGAGCAATTGTTTACCATGCTGCACATGTAGTGGAATTGCTGAACAGCTAATCAACAAGCTTCCTTCCTCAGTTACTGTAACAACGTTATTGTGTGATTCCATGTGATGTAATGGGTGCTAAAGTGCACACTGGGAAAGGTTACATTCACCATGGTTTGACTCTTTAGCAAGACACCATGGTTTGACTTCAGAGCTCCTTTCCTGCCATGCTACCTGGCATCATAAGCACCGAATGCCAGCAGCTCAAGGGCAACAACAACTTATGACTTTATTACTTAATCCACAGAACTGGTTCCTATTCAAAGCCAATTTTCAGTATGCAAAAGCACTCCATCTATCCAGTAAAGACTTTCACACAAGGGGTAAAAACAGGCCCAAACAGATAAGAGAAAGTCATTTTTCTATTATATTAACCAAACTCAGTCAGTCAAATTAAAGTCAGAATTGAGCGACTATAACCCAGTTCACACACCTGGGATTACTATCAATCTTTCTTTTTACTATAGCAAATATATACACCCAAGTCTGATTCACTATGTCGTTTCATTTTACATTCATGCACCAGAAAAATTGTGGAGGGAACTGGAGTAATACCAAAGTCTTCTTACTTAACTTTAACTATTAATGCATCAGCCAAGAGACAAAATAGACCTCAATAAATTTGTTCTATTTATCTTGTTTCTTTTTCATGGCACTGACATTATGCTTACTGTATGTCACTTCACATCCTTCCACAAATCGACCTGATCTTCAAACAAATCATTAAACCACAGGTTACTGGGAAAGACAGGATAATGCAAGCTAACTACACACTTAAATCAAATTTTTAGATTAATATATTTATACAAGCATCAGATTATGTAGACTGATTTGCAGTATGTAGTTGTAAATATGCTGCATACTGTATTAACACACCTAACACTTGTCTTGATCAGGGTATGAGATAACTGGTCATGTGTCACATCTGCACTTGCTAATAAATGTTGATGATGACAGCAGCGTGAAAGCGTCAGAACAGATCTGAAGCTCTTGAGACAGTGTACCACTATGTGTGAGCAGCTACGTGTGCATTTGTCGGAGAATGTATGAGTTCGAGTGCTCAAGCATACAATAACAAGTCAGCACACCCACACTATCACAAAGCTCCTCCAACCCCCTTCTTGGCTCAACATGTTTGAACATGAAGGGCTTTTCTTTCACTCTTTCTACTGGTTGGCTCTTTTCCCTCTTCTTTTATCTTTTGTTTTCTTATCATGAGGCACATGATGGAGTCAGATTTTAGCTCAGTCAGCTAAAAGCAACACTCACAAAACCAGAAAAAAACAATAAATGGGCCTGCAGAGATGTGCTTCCCGAGATAGAAATAAAGCATTGTGTCTAACCCATCACATGCAAGAGACACCCAGAGGATATACAAGGATAGGAACACCACTAAAAGTAGTCCCCTCCCCTCTTCACTCCTGTAATTTTCTTCACTGAGATGGACAGGATGAAACATGAGAAAGCCCAAGCTTTGCAGTGACACAGCGAACCCTTCAGATTGGCTTCAATTCCAGGCCTGGGGCAGTCCTATCTGCAGCACTATCACCACACTAAAGAGAAAGTTTTACAGTCACTGAAATGTCTCAAAAATGGCATGCGTGCCCAAACTCCTGAGCTAAACTTGAAAAGTCACATGCTTAAAGCTACAGTTTGGTGTCACACAATTGTCAAACAGGAATTACAGCAACACAACAAAGCATTAGAAACAGACAAAAGTACATGTATGTTGACAGACACAATAATCACATGCACAACTACTTAAAGAGAAACATGTTCCCACTACCTGCTCCTGTAAAATGGTAAATTGGCCACCTGCCAAACTGCCTCTCTGACCCTCCCTGCAAATCTGTGAAATGGTTTTCAGTTGTACAGTCCGAATAGGAGAGCTATTAAAAGTTCATTATATGTTAGATGTAGAGAGGAGGTGCTAACTGTGGCACAGTGGCATTAAGGGGAAAGTAGGCTAATGCACAGCAGAGAGGGGGAGAAGAGATGAAAAGGAAGCCTGCTGATCAGCTTCTCAGGAAAATGTTTTTGGCTGGAGCTTTTGTGTTTTGTATCAACCTGGGATGGAGATTAATCATTAGTCACCGTTTTTCAACAACAATCCTATCATGCAATCCAAACATTTTTGCTCCTACTATGTCCTGCGTAGTAAATTCCTTGCTTATAAAGATATCAGTTGCGGTTCATGACAGAATCTAAAAATTGTGATTGGACTTTTTCTCTTTTCAATGCTGGAGTTGGTTGTGAATCAGGAGTTGGAAATTAGCACCAAATATTCAAGTGGCTGCTAGATTAGCTTCACTCTCCAACCAAAAAAGACAAAACAATCTATTGAGTGGCTGGTGGATTTGGCAAGCCACCAGCCACAGTTGCAGGTGGACAAAAAAAGTTAATTTCCAACCCTGTTCTGCAGAACAACTCCCATCTACTCTTCCCCCCTGCAGAGGGACACAGAAAGCAATTTGTATTCAGCCCCCAAAAAGACTGGATGATATTACAACGCCTGACATGTGAGCATTCACTGTAGGGCACAGGACTGGAGTTACAATCCTCCAAAGCCAGTCACATTGCAAATATATGGAAGCTCCTGCTCTGTGCATTCATGCCGTAACACAAAATCCAACACTGCGTATGTAGAAATAACACATGGTGCATGCTAGGAAAAACAGAGCAAAGACAAGATAAACCCCAGCCTTATCAGAAAGACACTGGGTCAGATCACTAAACGACACACTGAGTCAATCCTTCAGACTCTGTCACAATCTGATTCAGCTCAAGCCAGACATATAACCACGAATATCACAAAGTCAGGAATGCAGGAGGATGATGAATAATAGAGAGCAGAGAGTCTAAATAGCTGAGCTACTAGTAATATGGAGTGAGTCAGCCATAGGAGGAGAGCCATGAAATTCACACACACAACTTGCAGCCTGTTCGTCAGCCTTTGATCTCAACCATTAGCCGGATCCTCCTTTCGGAAAATGGGTCAATAATGGCACAGAAAAATGATAAAGACAGGCTTTAAAAAGCACTTCCGGTTGTTTTCAGATAAACTAGCAAGTGAAATTTTAAGCTAACGTTAACTACGTTGCTAACGGTTAAAACAACGTCCCGTGGAGGAAAGAAGTTGGCACCACGTTCAAACCCTTTAAAAGTCATTAAAAATGTGAAGTAGATTTAATTATAAATCGAGCAAACATTTATTAAATTAACATATATGTTTAAAGAAACAGGTTACTCTGCGTAGCTTGAATAAAGTAAGTTAACGGCTAACGTTAGCTTAAAAAGTTGAGTGAAAACTTCGAGCAGCGTTGCTGACGTTCACTCACAACGTTAACGGCCACAAACAAACAGCTCTCCTTCACTTTACCTTCGTAGCAGAGAATGCCAATGTTGTTGTTCATCTTGTCCAGGTACTGGTAGTTCAACAGGTCCATTTTCGTTAGTAGCATTTATCGAGTTTTTACAACAACACCACAAAAAAGACCAGCTTCTTTTTTTCTTCTTCTTCTTCTTCTCTCAAGTCGACGGTCAAAAAGCTAAAGGCCCAGCCTCCAACTTAAGTTTTCTACAAACCCCCCTTTAATAAAATAAAAACCCCGTGCGCAGAGTTTATGATACTTTTTTTGAAATATGAGTACAATAAACGTATCGCGGTGATAGAGAGGTGGAAAAAAAGAGTAGCGTCAGTTCTCCTCACAGCCAGCTGTAAGTCGACTGCACTGACACGCAGGCTATGCTTGGTATGACTCCTATGCTGCACCAGTGGTTTCCTCTGGTGCTGAGAGGGGCGCACTGGGCATGCTCGCTAAATCCCTGGAGCGCCTCAAATATCAGGGATGTTTTACGCGCAAGATCAGCCTCTCCAAACACATCCAGACACCCAAAGAGCTGCAGTAATCCCATATTAAATTTATAGGAAGGCATAAAGCATATAAAAATGTGCAACCAGCACCAATACTGCAGTTTTGCAAGTATGCCCTATATAGTTGAAATACACCATTAAGTGCTGTTAGGAATGAAGACATGATAGGTGGGGAGATTACAAAGTGCCATAAAAGTATGTTAAGACTGCTATAAACTTATATGACTGCATGAGTCTCTGTCTGCTGTGAATATTATAGTGAAAGCATAGGAGCTATAAAGTCTGATAAGTCAGTGTAAGCCTGTCTGAATGGGAATAATGTAATGATTGTTTAAAGCAAAATGGTAGATGATAAGAGAAGGAAAAGATTTAAATTAATAAGAAGTGGGGGAGATAGCAAGGAAACTGTGCTTCTCTTAAAGGTTTCTACATCGTTTTTCTTACTTCAATTAATTTTTTCAATCCCAATTTGCCTCAAAGGGCTTTACAACATATGACACCCTCTATCCCTGGACCCTCACAGCAAATTAAGGAAAACTCCTCCTGAAAAACCCCTGGAGAGTTTATGTGCCATGTTTGTTACAACAGCACAAAAACTAGAGTAGACGGACTTTTCTTGTACCATGATCCCGCCTCAAATAGGAATAGGAAAAATAACAGTGTATCTTTATATTCTATGTGTAATATGACAACAAAAATCTGTGCAAATGTCTTATAGTTGTCTTATAAATGAAGGAAAAGCTGAAGTTGATGTTAACAGATATACAAAGTTACCCAGGCCCTGTAAAGCCTCCACAGTTTCAGAGTGGTTCTCTCCTGCCCCCTGGTGTTTGAGATGGGCTAAACCCACGTTCAGTCTTCAATAAAGGGGACTGATGTGGATTAAAGCAGCAGGCACATGGGATGAGAAGAGGATAAAGGTATAGACTGTGAATATAGCTGTAATCAGATGACATGGTTTGTGTGTAGAGGGGTAAAGAACAGCTTCTTCTGGGTATCTGAGTGAGAACATAATGAGCAGGGTGTGCCCGCGCTGCAGAGCGTGAGCTTATACACAAACACACGTTTGCCATGTGCATGTTTTCATGTGACACGTACCCCGCAAAACACACAGACCGGGAAATGAGAGGTGTCAAGGAAAGCTCAAAGTAGGATAGTAAATACCTGCGATGTCAGTGCAAACTCAAGAGGTTAGCCGTAGCTTTGAAGTCAAAGTAGTGGAAATGACTCAGAGAGACAGAAAATGTAAAATCCAGTCATACACAACAAGGAAAAACAGCAAGGGAGACAGTGAATTATGGGGAACCTAAAGGAGAGGTGAAGTTTTCAGCCAGGTGGATTTGCTTTTATACCCTGGGCTCCATGCAGCACTGTAGACTACGTCTATCAGACAAAGTTATGGCTGGTTCACTGACCTCTGTCTCACTAACACAGGCCTCTCCTAACTTCTAACACAGCTCCACACTGGATTAACAGACTAATTACACTGAGGACTTTACCCCCTGTCTCACCCTCTCTCTCACGTACACACGCAGAACACAACTTCAAAACAACACGAAGACGGAGTGTACCCATCTATTTACACATGCACATCTACCCTAACTCCCCCTTACGCCTCCCCCTTTATTTCTCCTACACTCACAAACACACACAAAAGGCCTCTCCCCTCCCACCCCTCTAACAGGGGCTCTGAACTAAAGGAACATGGCTCTTGTCTCATTGGATACCCATTGTTTTCAGTTTCACACACACACACACACACTCAGAGAGCAGCAGACAGAGAGTCCATTCAGTGTGGCTGCTTCTACTACAGCTGGTGCTGCATGTCACAACTAACTCAAAGGCTGAAACTCAGAGCAGTGCATCTGAAACAGTATGAGGCTGAAGCCGAGACATGTTGCTCATGTGTGAAATAACATACAAAAAAGTTGTTGCAGGAAGTCAGAATTAAATTGTTGCAGGCTTTGTAAAGTTCCACATTTTACAATTTTTCAGGAACAATAAACCACAAAGCTGCGATCAAACCGCTCAACTGGTTCAGGTGGGAGGCAAAGTCCATCCATGCACACAAATGTCACATGAACATCTTTACACTAGGTCAACAGAGGTCAGCAGAAAAATATCAGAGCCAAAACTCATCCTCTTCGTCTAAAAGCTGCCAAACCAGTGCAGTGAATGAACAAGTAAAATAATGTGAAACCACACCCACACCTGTGACAATTACTGCCAGGAGTGAAAGTGACCAAAAGAATGTGTGCGGCCTGCACAAATAATAAACAGAGGTTAAATAGACATTCTGACTCCCACAAAAACAACAAAGTAGACATGACAACTCCACCTTTAAATGTTGGATTCCTTCAAATTTAATTTGTTATACGGTGCAGTTAAAAATGTTTTTAAGAGGTAAACCAATTTAACCTGAAGCAACTTTTAGAAGAGTCTAAAACAGACAAACAAAGAGAAAAAAGATACAAAGTGTAAACAATTTAACAGATAAGATCTGTCCTTGGCCATGCAACGAGGCATTTTGGAGCTCCCTCAGGCAGATAAAGACTTAATAGCTCTCCAAAATCTTCTTCTGGATGATTAAGACTGTCAAAGATGGCAAAATGTCCCATCTCCATTCTGAGCTGTTGACCACCTGTCTGGCTCCTCAACTGCCCAACCTTTGTGTCTCTCATGCAGTGAATTAGTCAACTCAGAAGTAAATCATCAACAATCCTTTCATCTATATTTACAACAAAAGGTGAGTTTCAAAAAGCACTAACGATGCCATTATACATAAAAAGACACCATGCAGTTTTCACATTCTCAGTTAGGGCTGAGCGATATAGAGAAAATCAATTATCACAATATTTTTGACCAGAAACCTCAATATCGATATTGAAATTTTACAGTAGGGTTGACTCTTAGTGCTCTTACAAAATATTTAGCCTGCACAATTAGATTTTTTATAAATAATAATCAGTAATGTGGACACAAGGACTAAGTGGCAGAGAGCTGCATCAGGTCGGATATCCAGCAGCTGACCCTCAAAAAGGGGATTCATAGGTGGTGTTTTGTCTTAATTTCATATCCAGGTTCGGTTCTGGGTGACAAAACAAGGAGCATGCAGGTGGGACTGTGGGTGTGGATGATGAATATATTACAATAAACTGAGAATAATAATTTAATTTGATGTTTTAACATTTAATCCTTTGACTGGTGACTCTGTGTGTCTGCTCTGTCTTCTGTGCCGGCTGGAATATAAAAGCATCAGGTGCATTATGAGCAGACATAGCCATTGTGGAGATGTGCTGCTCCATATTACAAAAATAAGCAAAAAATAATTTAATTACTTTCATTTTAAACTAAAATATCTTAGATTTACTGTCCTATAATGATCACTATAAACATTTTGCCTAACCAAATTACTTGAAAAGTGCATCTGAGTATAGGATTAGATCTGGTGTCAGAGGGCTGGGTCAGGTTACAGAACAAACTGTGCTAAGCAGGCACATAATAATACAGTTAGAACAGTCTGGTAAGAAAAATTACATAACGTCACTGTAATGCAGCCTTTAAAACCAGGAAAAGACACCACTTAGGATATTACGATATCCAAAGTCTCAGGTGATATCTAGGTTCATATCACAGTAAACATCACAATCTAAATAAAACAAATCAAGTATACACTGTTTTTAAAATCACATGCATTGAAATTTTTAGACCTGGTCAAATTTAAAACTGCAATGATCATGTTTAAAGCGAGAAATAATTCACTTGACAAGGAGAGGTTGTGTTAGGGGAGTACATATTTATCTTGTAACACTGGGTGGTACTTGGACTGTAAATAAACTGGGTTTATTACTTATTTATTTAATTTGGTGGTAAATAGACTGGGGATAGTTGAAAATAAATTTGGGAATTTGTTGAAATAATATATGAGTTAAAAGAAGAAATGTGAGAAAGGGGCAGGGACTTGTAAGTTTTACTTCTACTGTACCTACTCCTTTTTGGACACTGTTATCTTTGTCTTGTTCATATTTGTTTATATTTTATTGTGTTTTGTGGTTCAAAATAAAGTCAATCATTGATTCATTCATATAAAATTGTTTTACTGCCTTTTGTCTCATATAACGTTTAATAAAAGCTTACTTTTGGGAGCCTTTCTACATCAGTTCAGTTTGGTGTTGCTGCTGGTTATTAGCTTCTTAATTTGTTTCCCTGTGGCTGCCGCGTTTACTTCAGCGCACTCATTTGTCTTGCAATTACCACACACACACACACACACACACACACACACACACACACACACACACACACTTGACTTCAAATTAGCTTAAAAAGTGGAAACAGTCTCTAACACAAAGTCTTTGTTCTGGGGCTGGCATGCTGTAAGACTGAATAAGTACACTAAGGAGATTAATGGTTACACAACAAGTTGGTGAAATTCCACATCTTTCTTCCATAGGCAGGGACACGCTGTTACACATAACTTAGCCCACTGTGGTAATAACCATTTCTCCTCACTGTTTCCCCAAATTGCTCCATTCAGCATGACTCAGATGTGGAGAGAGAGGTGCTTGCTGTGAGGCTGATGACCCACAGTGATGTCAGCTGTAGAGGAAGGCGGGCTGTGGCATCACCGCTGCTATAAAAAATTCAAGTGTCCACGTAATTGAATGCAAAGCTTTGTGGAAAAGCATCACTGGCTCACTTAACCTCATTTTACTGATGAATAATTCATCTGCTACAGACATGAGCAGGTTTATAATATCCTCTGTCCTTATAAAATAAGCTCTGGACCTCGTTCATCCCTTAAGTTTACTTTAAAATGAGATGGGTTTAGGATCTATGACTGCGCCCACCCATTCACCCATCTTTCAATAAGTAGTGTGGGTATACAACTGCTTTTCATCACTCCCTTCCTGTCATTATCCCCCTTACTTCCTGCCTGTATATTTATTTATCTAATCTATCACGCCACGGCGCAACCACACCCACTAAATCCCCTGCAGTGTTGTGTGTCTCTCTGAACAGGTCTGGGCTTCTCTGTAGAGTGGGTGTGTCTGGATAACAACACCGCACAGGCCAGGTGGTGATTCATCGTAATGCTTATTAACACGCTCCCGTGTTGTGACACAAACACTGACAGAATAAAAGATCGTAAAATGATGGTTGAGTGGAACAAAAAAGTGCTTCAGAGTTTCCCAACCTTGAATTTTGTCTTTCAGTTTACTTAATCAAACTTTATGCCTTGTTGAAAATGAATAAAGGAGGAATAGCTTGTTGCAGGTTTCTCAAGAGGGCCCAAACTTTATCACAAACACAATCTTTATTAACCCACGGTGGATTAACAACTTTCACTGTGGCAGAGATCAAAGGTCAAATCCTTGTTTACTTTATGGCGCCCTCTGTTGAAATACCACCACACCATTATCAGCTTTGTTTACATGGTGACATCATGCACTGAAGACATTTATCCCCTCTAAAATTCATTGTCTCAGCTCTTAGCGTCAGGGCGGTTACTCAGCTGTGACTTTTACACAAACTTCGAGGCCGTAAAAGGTTTGATTACACGTATAATGCTGAATAGGACAGACCGGTATTACAAGTTAGGATACTGTGGTGTTCCACAATTTTCAAATCATCTAGAAGTCAAACTTTTGACAAAGTCCATACAGATAAATCCCACCAGCAAACAAACACAAGGTTGGCTTTCTGTGAAGACATTTACATCACCTCTGTGGCACTCAAAAGCACAATTACACAGCAGCAACCAGACACCAAAAGGTTGTTGGGAGTGTTTGGGTAGAAAAGATCCTCAACACACACACACACACACACACACACACACACACACACAGGAGAGGAAATATCAGGTTGCTCCACCGAAACAATGACAACAACAGGTGATTGTGTGGAAGTGACGCTATTCGTCATTTCCCACCTTTGTTGTCTGTGTGTGTGTGTGTGTGTGTGTGTGTGTGTCAAATATTGAAACCTAGTGTTAACAAATCCAAAGTTTTGTTTGCTGTAATCATTTCCTTTTTATTTCTTGTAAAACTAGGTACAGTATCACTACAGTAGAATCTGAGGCTTTATTGGCCTAGTGTGGTGTGTGTGTGTGTGTGTGTGCGTGTACATACACACACGCAGACACACACATATGTATATAATATATTACATATGTATATAGGAGAAATGAATAACATTGATTATCTTGTTACAGTGCAATGCTCTGCTGGGAAACTTTGCGTCCTGGCATATATATGGATGCTACTTGACGCGCTCCACTCACTCAAACACCGTTGCAGACCAAGCAAACCCCCTCATGGCAACATCACTCCCCGATGGCAGCGGCCCCGATGGCAGCGGCCCCGATGGCAGCGGCCCTGATGGCAGCGGCCTCGATGGCAGCGGCCCCGCAAGCAGGACAATGCACTATGCCACACAGCAAAAACTGTTCAGGAATGGCCCAAAGAACATGAGGTCAAAACATTGACCTGGCCTCAAAACTCCCCAGTTCCCAATTCAACTGAGCATCTGTAGCACAAGAGTAAGATATAAAACACAGCTTCATATATGAGGATTTTCCTTCATCACCAGTACAGATATTGACACGCTGTACTCGGCTGATACTCATACTCAGAAGAAGTACATTTCCTGTACTGGATACTCGTTTCATCCAAGTACTCGGCTCAACCCTACTAACTAAGCTAACTGCCGGGCTAACTTCCAAGTATTCACTGTAGACACTGTAGGCTCTTTCTGAGGATCTTGAGAGCCACCTTGGGTCGGAGGTGAGTCAGCAGATAGTCTGCCACAACGAGTCCTCATGTGTGAACAAGCCTACGAGCAAGTCGCCCCCTCGTCTGTGACTGGGACTGGATATCTGGCATGCAAGAAAACTGGAGAAGTCTGACACGACTGACAAAGAGCATCAGCCAATGAGAGGCGGGATACGTCCCACGCCAGCACGCAGGAGGACGGAAGAAATGTGAGGAGGACAAGCCGCAGGGTTGCCACTTGCCAGGTCCGCTTATTAGCCGTGACTTTGGGCTTGTTTCTAAAGTGGAGTTGCTTATTTGGGCTTGCTCTCTAAACGTTACCTTTCTCTCTACGTCTAATTAGTTATTTAAACGCATGATAGTCGCATCTTTTGGGCTTGTTTCCATAGCTCTGGTTGCTTGTTTCTCTCCCAAGATCTGGCAACACTGACAAGCCAGCGAGCAATAACAACAATGGCGGCATCCACAGAATCACAGGGAGCGCGTTGTGTTTGCACCCAGGCCCTGGAGGCAGATCTGATTCAACACTGGGAAGAATATCCATGCCTTTACGATGTGTCGTCTCCAAGTTTGGTGACATCACCGCGTTATCTGGGGCTCTGTCGGAGAGGGCTGAGTGGAGAAATCTTGCGGTGTGCACACACAGGTCGTAACGCAGCTGGCGAGACTCCCGCTGACAGAAACACACATCACCAGGTATGAACACTCAAAAGATTACGATAGTTTCCACGACACAAAATCAGGGTGAAAATCGTGTAATGTGAACTAGCCTTTATGGTCTCGCACCTGGTTGCTAACTTTTTCCGACCTCACCTGCGCAGTGTGGGGGTACATGCCAAGAAACATTACGAACACAGAAAATAAGAAAATACAGCCAGTGGGCAGAGTCTCTGCAGAAAAATAGGCCGCCACACACTTGGTGTGGGTCGTAACCGATGATTCACAGAGATTACTTTGGAATGAGTTAATTGTTTTTTTTTAATGGAAATCCTGCATAGTAAATCTTTAACCACTAGTCCATAAGGCGCCCTCTCATATAAAGTGTGTGTATGCCTTATGAGAGTTTGGTCAGCATTAGTGACCCTCCATTTAATCATCAATGCTGGTACAACATCTGATCTGTTCATATAAAGATTGAAGTCATAATATTGTTCTTCTAAGTCTCATTAAAGTCCGAAGCTGTGATCCTCAACCAGAGTCGACACATTTCATCCAGCTGGAATGAGGACCACATGGACACATGGCAAAATGTTCTCACAGCCAAGACATCATCTGTGTCCTATAGTCTGTCTGTTTGCTGAGCAAACTGCCTCACTCTTCTTTCAAACTGACCTGCTGTCTGCGTGTACTTTTTTTCTCCTCTCTTATACAGTCTGAACTCACTGCTCTATTGATTGAACTCCACTCTTCCCTCACAATGCAACATTGAGCCTTGGCAGCCTTTGTTAAATGTTCATCTTGAGCCTCTTCTTTCCTCTAAATCTTTTTTTTCTTCCAACTCTCCGACTCTAATTGTAAGTGCTCTCCGTCCCTCCACCTCCTCCTACCTCCTAGCCTGCCAAATTTTGTTTACAGCACAAACAAAACACACATAAGGCAGACGGTTGCTGTGCTCTCACCGTTTGGCGATGCAAGGTTGGCTATCGACTGTGTTATTACAAGTATGCAACTGCCTGGAACACAACTCAGATCTGATTGTGAGATGCAAATCTTTTCTTAGCAGCAGGCTGAGATTCTCACGTCTCGCATGATGACAGGACAGGTGTAAAGGAGAAGTCTCTTTCAAACTAAAATTTGGGAAAATAATGTTATCTAACTTTGACATAGACAAATTCTGGTCAGTGTCTGTTTTGTTTCTAACTAAAGGAAGATCAAGCATTTCATATACACAACATCAAGCAGATCTTATTTCTGGTAATGGAAAATGAGCCGTGCCTCCATAAGCGGGTGAGACCAATGACAACATTCTCGCCGTGCTAACAATTAGCTGGTACAAACTGACCCCAGAGGGCTTATCATTTATTGGCCAAGACAGCTCCTACGTGGGACAGTAGGCTCGGTGCCATTACCACTCATGTTCTGCATCTGTGCCTGGATTACAGCCTCGGCATGTTCAGATGCCGTCAACACAACCTTATCGCTGGATGCCAAGACTACAAATACAATACATACTTCTCTGAGAGGAGTATGTTCACACAGACTATCAGGTATTACCATGTACCACCCGTCCTATCTTCTTTAAAGGAATGTATATTCTTGCACAAAATAACCTTGAGAATACTTTCTGAATACCATATACTGGAGTCATTAATCAAATAAACTGACCTCATTAATCACAAAAAAAAAAACTCTCAGCAGGAATATTTTTTAGCACTATGAAAGGTTAACTTTTTCCTTTGTGGGAGGCTTTGCAGTCCTGTTTGATTTCATTCTCAGTAACTATGGCGAATGCTATCAAAAAGAGAGGAATGTAAAGTATGTGTGGTCAGCACGGCTCTGAGAAAAGTTCCCTCGCTAAGACAGCAGAGCTGGTATGGGACCAGTAAGCGTGGCATTTACTGAGAGCAAATGTAGGACATGAGTTCTTACACATTTTCAGTCCAGCAGCCAATATTGAGAGAGGTAGTTGGAGC
The DNA here is from genome assembly GCF_041903045.1 of Epinephelus lanceolatus. NCBI lineage: Eukaryota > Metazoa > Chordata > Actinopteri > Perciformes > Serranidae > Epinephelus > Epinephelus lanceolatus. The sequence goes on along the minus strand of NC_135734.1, from coordinate 31,920,842 downwards.
CCTGAGTACAAGAAGCAATCACTCTTGTCAGGTGAGGACACATAAAAACCTGAGCATCTGACTATTTGACTCAGACAACTGTTAATAAAAAAGTGCATACTCCAATTAACGTGCCCTAACATGTTGTTTATCACGTCAAAATATGGAAAAGTGGAACAGTCATTGCCAGGATTTTTTTAAACAAAGTTTTCCACCATTGGCAAACACAGCCTCCTTCCTTCATTCCTCCAACAACCTTTTAGAAAAGGTCAGAATAATGATATTTGCACTTATCCAAAACCTACTGTTATCTAGGTCTTTCATAATGTTTAAAAGTGTGTTTCTCCTTCCAACCAGAAATGTGGGCTTTTCTTGTGAGCATGCATCTCTACCCCACAGCCTTGCAAACTGTTGCTGAGTTGGCTTGTGTACAACAAATCCATGACATTACACAGAGCTGACCATGAACATGCAAGATGCCGTGTGTGGCAAACTGCGGTAAAAACTCAGCTGACATGCATATTCTGAATGCACTGTATACATGTCATAATAACATCAGCATATCCCACGTCTTCATCGGAAAATGTTTCATTTGGAAAAGTCCTGATTCGGAAAATCCACACAGAATACGCTGTTTTCATTAAATTCGGAATATTGTCATATTTGTAATATTAGTGGAATATTAGTGTCCACAGAAACTTCTTGCTGTCAGGTGGAAAGCATCAGCTGGGGCAAAAAGTGTTCTGTGAGTTCACAATGACAGGGAAGGCATTACAAAGGAATTTAACAAATTAAATTTGGGAGGGGAAAAAAAATCACTTACTGTTTATATCTAAACGCAGATGGAACAACAAACAGCCGGTAAAAGTAAATCATTTAAACCACATGTTTTCAAGCTACACACAAGTATTTAAGAAATGAGACAATTGTCTTTCCACAAGTGAGAAAAACATGAACAAACCATTAAACAGTGTGAAGTGATTACTGGTGTGTAAATGTATACGTCTGGAGAAAAAGCAACACAGTTTTACTTTTTTTTGTTTTTTGTCGAAGTGCAAAACAGAAATGCTTGAACAACAGGGGTCGATTGTATTTAACCTTGTGACTTGCAACCTTGTGACCCTCTGACACTTGACCTTTGACCCCGTGACCATGGTGACCCTCTGCCCCTCTTAATTCTTAATGGCCGCCCACTGAACCAAGACACTAACAAAGCTGTGACACTAACGTAAGTGCCTGTGTGTGTGTGTGTGTGTGTGTGTGTGCAGAGTAGTGAGTTAAACTGCAGTGGGAGGTGTATCTAGAGGCACAGAGAGATGAATGTGGGAGGGTAAGACAACAAGAGATAGACTGATGGTGAGGAGGAGTGACTGGGAAACTGTCACTTCCCACAACCAGCTTTTCAGTTATCTCGAATAGGAAGCACTGAACAGATTTATTTACACAATGTTCACATTTAAACCAAGTCAAGCGCTCTTTGAGCAGCATGACTGTCCAGTTAGCTGCACAGACAACTCACCTCTAGAGAGACCTGTGCATGTAACGACTTAAATCCCCATTCTTTTTGATAGAAACTACATATACACTTATAAATAAATAAATATACACTTGTTATAGTGCTTCACAATCGTTTCACATTTTGAGAAATGCACTTACTGAGGGGATCCATATCTCTCTCATGTCTGTCTGCTAAATATGAAGCTATCAGCCAGTTAGCGTAGCTTAGCATAGGCTGCATTTTAAATCCCATACTATCATGCTATTTAGTTTGTTTGTTAATGTCAATAACTAATAAAAACTTCTAGGAGTAAATAACTTTGGTCATGAGTCTGCTGCCTGATGTGCAATTTAGGAAACACTATATAAAGTGTTGTGATAGGGTTACCATTACAGATGGATGACATGTTACATGATTATTGAGCTTTGCTTTGGGTACAACATGGTTTGGGCTTTTTGTTAGCCATGCTAGTGGTCCGACTTCAGGGATGTCAGCACACCAACTTTGGTGTGAACTTTGGCACACACATAAACTTTATGTCTGCTAAACATCAGCTTGTTAGCATTTAGCAAACTGAAGCGTTATCTAGTGGCAAGAATGCCGAGGAAATACACAAGTTCACCTGCAGTTCGCATAACAGCCCTAGTAACATTATTCCTATGGATGTGATGAAAAAACAAAACTCCAGAGGGTCATCATTCTTGCAGGTGCCAGTAGAGCTGAACAGGTATGGATTATCATGGTAATGCGTATCCAGCTAGCAAGGAGGCTCTCAGGAACTGGCATGGTAAACACAGCGCAGTGGGTCCAAAAAGATACTGCTGTGTATGTACACAAAAGAAGGTTGAACAACATATTGGCCGTGTGGTGCATATGCAATTTCGTCTGCAGCAGAAGTGGGTGCATTCCGAATCTTTTACCTTTTACTTTTAGTAGGCACTGCAGCTGCCCTTAATAAGTACGTACTGTTGCATGCAGTGTGCACACAGTCGGGACATACTACTTTCTCATAACGTTACACCCTGAACTTTGACCCTCTTGCTTTTATATCCGTCATTTTTGAAATAAAACAAACTCCACTCACCGGGTTTGCCAGAGACGGAGAGCTCTGCTTACTTTGCAGTGTATGTTTAACTTTAAAGTTATAACTGCACCGATTGTAGATTTTAATATATTTGCGACAGTGAAATTACATCTGCAGTTCTCTTTCATTGTTATTTTTATAGTAATGTCCTTTGGTTGTTTGTAATATTTATGATTATTTTGTTCCCTTCAACAATCAATATTCCTATTATTACTATTCCACTGGTCATCAGTCCTCAGTCAGTGTATCGTTCATGGCATGAAATTTGAAGTTAAAATAAAGAGTATGAGATTTGGAATGCAGCAGATCTTAACATTATCACTGAATGTTACCTATTTTGTTACGTATATCTTCCACTGCGCAGAGGATTGTGGGTCTGAATAGCCAGAAAAGCATGCTGGCTTGCATACTGCAAAATCGGACTGGATGTAGTAGAACATCGTGGTACTTTTGGCATACTGTATTTGACATAATATGTGTTGGGACATACTGAAACATTTTCTAGCATACTATATAGTGTGTTAGTATGGGTATTGGAACACACAAAGTGTTTCTTGGGGACAGCACAGTGACTTCCTGGAGTCTTGTTGTCAGTGTGAGGTTACCAGCAGACTCCAGGAAGAAGCCAGGCAGGCTGTTTCCTCCTGTTTGCAGTCGTTATACTGTACTAAGCTGAGCTAACTGGCTGCAGGCTCCAGCTTCAGACTGAAAAGACACATAGAAGAGTGTTTTCAACACTGAAAAATGTTCTGCCATTAAAAAGTTTTTTTACCAATAGTACGACGAACAAGATAAAAAGTTACTTCAGTTTTTTTCTTAACAGTCAGGAGTCCACAAAAAGAGCAGAGTGACCAATTATACAAAGTACAACCCAGCAAACATTTGTCTGTGGGGCCCATGTGGGTGGTAAATGGGACAGAAAATGGGTCTTATATTGGATTGTACGCAGGTTCCATATTGCTCCAATGCCAATTGCCCACATGGGTAGGTTTACCCAAGTGAGCCCCGGAACTGATGCCTATTTCGGGCCCATACCCACTTGGTACCTAGGTAGCCCTAGCGTAACCAACATGGGGCCCACTTGGGTAAACCCACTCTTGGGCATGTGGCATGGAGCCAATATGGTGCCTGTGAACAGTCACATATAGGGCCCATTTTTTCAGCCCATTTGCTACCCACAAGGGGCCTGCATACAAATGTTGGCTGGGAAGTACTGAATTGAAAATGTTCTAACAAACAACAAATAGTTGATGAACTGGACAACAAGTCATTATCATGTGTTAAAGTAAAACAGTTTGACCCTGAGAAAGATCAATGTGTGGCCAGTGCATTATGGTCTTACTGTCTTTTAACAGACGCAGTGTGCCCTTGCTGCACTGTGATTCATAACAGTGAACTTCTGTGATACTTTATTATTTGACCCACAAAAACCATTTAGAAGCAGAGGGGTGGACACCACAGTCCCTCACCTCCTGTTTAAAGGAGTAGTGTCTCAGCCAAGGGCAATGGCAGCATTCCTACAGTAATACCTCACACACAGTAAATGTCTTCTGTGATGAGTAAAAAGGGAGATAAAGCTGGTGTGAGAGAACAACAGCAGGAGTGTAATAATGAAGTCAGTGTTAAAGTGGGACAAGCGTTACTCTGTACACCGTCTGTACATCACTTTGACCTGTTCAGCCATGACATCGTTATAGCCTAGCGCTCATAAAACTTAACTGATAACCAGGATTTATCTCCTGCAGACTCCTTGACCCACACAGACACTGATAACAGCCGATAACTCAAACACTGTTAACAGTTAATGACATCATAGTGCTCCATTTATCAATAAACAGCAACAGGCACTGACTGCAGGACTGATAGGGGAGTAGGTAATAAAACACTGGTGGTGTTCAAGACAATAGAGCATGCAGTCTTTCATGCATACACCTGTGTTTTCAACTTTTATTGCACACACACAGAGCCACAGTGTTCATGCACGAACACACAAGATGCCAGTGTGCGCCACACTGCCCCCTACTGTTTTGTTCATGACTGTTGTGTTTTGTGCTGCAGACTTTCCACTATCAGTTTTTAGGCACGAATTACAGTCACTCACCGATTCCCACACTGGATGGCGTGACACCAAAACAAGACACCTGCCAAGCTGCAGACCACTGTTGGAAACCAACACACAACAAGCCCGGCTGGTTATATAGCACAGTGGTTCCCAACTGGTGCGTCGCCGGTCCATTCTGAATGACCGCAAGTGACTTGCAAATGTATCAAGTTTGTAAAAAAACACACTTTATTTTGAATCACAGTGAATTTCCAGCACTGAGCTTTTATTTTGAAGTGCCGTTTCCTGCTGTAGAGTGAGTGACTAAAAGAAAGCTACTTGACAGAGACAGCAAACTAATGCAAGTATGATGCTGAATATATTACACTGTGTGGCCACTGAACTAATGACTAAGAAGAAATCTGGATCCTGTGGCTGAAACCAGTTGGAAGGAACCACTGATATAGCAAGTTACTGCTTTGCTGCTTTTTAAGTATAAAACGTGGGCATTTTTATTGACCCGTCACTGTTTTTCCAGCAGCTTTTTTGGTGGCAGGGACTGTGCTCCCCAAAAAATGTATTTTGAGCCAAAAGATGTTTTTTCCTAACCATAACCAAGTGTTTTTTTAACCTAGACGTAACCACACATTAACCACAGCATTGTTACAACATAAAATTTCAATGTATCTGCTACATAATAACATGCAAATGTAACGTATGCATTCCTTGCAGAAACATACAATGCCAACAATTTTCTGGCAGTTCGGATGACAATGACAGATGAGTGAAAAAATAAGTTAGTCTATAATACTCCGGGAAAAAAACAAACCAAACCAATCAACTTTCGGGTGCAAAGAATTATTTAAAAGAGCAATGTAGCTGCAGTCGATTCCTTCTCAGGAATCAGTGGGCAACATTAGGGAGGTTTTTAGCTTTACTGACAAAGACTGGAAGATAAAGTTTAAAAGTACAACACAGTAAATGTCACGGTGTGTAAAGAGTCAATACTGACAGGACCTTCACACACACTGCTCACACTCTGGGCCAAGACAAGTTATATTACATCTGAATGGGTCACTTGGCTTTAAGTGGGCTATCTGTAAAAGTACTACAAGCTGTGCCATCTCCTGTGAGGGAACAGTTCGACATTTTGTGAAACATGCTTATTCACTATGTGGTCAAGATTTAGAAGACGAGAAGACTGATACCACTTTCATATACGTGCAGTACTGGAGCTACAGCCAGAGAGCCATTAGCTTACCTTCAAGCACCTCTGAGCTCACAAGCTGTTTAATTCATACAAAAACCAATGCATAAAAAACACATGTTGCAGTTTTACAGAAGGTTATGTGCTGGACTGGCTGGGCTGGAGTATTGTTATCATGCAGTTGCAACAGACCAGCAGAGACTCCAGGAAGTATTCCCTTACTGTTGAACAGATAAACACACTCACACTGCTCACACAGGTTTTAGCGGTCCTGCAAAAAAAGATCATTGGCTGCCTGAATTTCCTCAAAGCTCACCATCTTATCTGTGTTACTAAAACATCCACAGACCACACCATGTGTTAAAGTTTAATCTCCCCTAACTTCAAAAACACCTTAACAAGCCCTGCAGGGGAGAGGAGTTACAGAGGTAGAGTTGCTGCTCACCATCTGCACGCTGACACTATTACGTCTCCTTGTTTAACACCTGTGTCACGTTACACTGAGGAATACCTGTCAGAAACGTGGACAAGCCAGAGGGCAAACCCACTCCTTGCTGTAAAGCTCCACACACACACCCAAAAACCCAACCCATCCCACCCACAGGCATGAGTCCTCGGTCAAATTACCTCTTACACTGAATGATGTTCGCCTCCAGCAGGGTTTAGACAAAGTGCAATGATGCAATCGCTCTGATTTCACTTTCAGTGTTGATCTGACTTCACACCACTGAGCACTGACAAGCTCTGACGAGTCTCGACTGCTTACTTACTGAGAGGGCGTCCATACAACACTAAAAGATTCATAATGTGGAAAGTCTGATTAACCAAGATTACAGTAGTTCATGCGTACGCTTTGAGTGAGGGCATCTGAGACTAAGACTACGGCAGGAGTGAATTAGGGTTTGCCTGCTTGCCCAGTGTCAGAATCTGATTTCATACAATCTGTTCAATGCAAAACATAGTCCCTACACCACAGTCCAAATTTTGCCCCAAGTTGGCCATCAAACGAAATTTAAATGTTACAATCCTAACCCTTTGCCCTAAAGCCTGTCCATGTTTGACAAGTATTCAGTTAAATGTTTGTAAAACAGTTCAGTTGTTCAGTCATAACTTGTGCTTCCAATGAGCTGCTTCATGTTAAAATGTGTTAAATGTGTATTTAAGTCATATTTAATAGGTATCCTCCCCTAGAGACTATACACGTCTGGCATCCCCTGAAGCATGCAGCTAGCATGGCCTAAAAACATGAAAGAAGGTTCATAAGGCCATGGCGATGTTAACCCCTCTGAATCATTCTGAGCTGAGAAATATCATGTTAGTGTGTGAGTACATTTTTAACTAGATTACCCACAATGCTAAAGGGAAACATTTTAACACCATGTCAACAGTGATGAGGAAATTTAGACAGTGGGTATGAATTATTTGCAACACATTCTCACTCCCTACGCTTGGTTAGTGGCCCGTCACATCAAAATATGACGCTCTCCTTACCCCTACTGTGTCAGTTTCTGTCGTTCAGGGACAGTAGGTCAATTTATGCTCCTTACATGCATGGTCTCTTTTTTAAATAACTTTCACAGGAACACTTGTTAAATGTATAGTCTTTTTCAAAATAGACTTACAACATGGAAAAAAAAACTTTGTATTTAGGGTTACTTCCCGAGGATGAGGCAACAAAAGCAGTGGTTATGTTTAGAAAAAACATCATGGATTGACTTAAAATAAGTACGTTTGTTCCAAACATATTATAATGCCGCGTGATAGAACTGAGGTGACACGGTGCTACAGTGGGTAGCATTGTCGCCTCACTGCAAGAGGGTTCCTGGTTCAAACCCAGGGTGAGGGAGTCCTTCTGTGCGGTGTTTGCATGTTCTCCCTGTGTCAGCGTGGGTTATCTCTGGGTACTCCGGCTTCCTCCCACAGTCCATGCAGGTTAACTGGTGACTCTAAATTGCCCGTAGGTGTGAATGTGAGCGTGATGTGTCAGCCCTGTGATAGTCTGGTGACCTGTCCAGGGTGTACCCCACCTCTTGCTCAATGTCAGCTGAGATAGCCCCCTGCGACCCCTAACAGGATAAGCAGTTATGGAAAATGAATGAATGAATGAACGTGATACAACAGCATGTGACATACATATGACATACGTCTTGACTGACTTATGGATTCGCAACACGAACAGTGCACTCCTGGGTGAAAGTCTGGAATTCGTCTGACCCATACACCTCCCCTCCCACCAACCCTACGTGGAATTTCTTGCTCTTTACACTGTGGTAGTTGCCCAGAGTGTCAACAGATGCCAGGGCTGTTTCACACTGCCGCTAAAGGGTGCCTCTGCCTGTTGGAGACTGACGGGCCACTGACCAAGCTTCAGTATTTGATGAGTTGGGATTGAGATCAGGTTGGCATTAACGACATGTACCCAAGTGGCTAAAATCACACAGTCCAATGCAGCCTTGCAGTGAACACAATACATTTAAAGGTCCAGTGTGTAGGATTTAGTGGCATCTAGTGTTGAGGTTACAGACTGCAACCAACTGAAATTTCTCGTGTAGAAGAAATACGGTGGCTGATGCAATAACACAAATGGCCCTATCTGGAGCCAGTGTTTGGTTTGTTTGTTCTAGACTGCTGTAGAACAACGTTGTGGACTCTGTTGTTATGGTTGTTTGTCCATAACCTACAGTATGGACTTCTCATAGTGTTATTCAGCACCAGAATGAGACTGAGCAATATAGAAGGGTCTGTTTTAATGGACTGCTTCCCTTCACCGAGAGCTAGGAAAACTGGGGGTGTTTGAACAAACCATGGAAACTATAACAATGAAGGGGGGATTCTGTAAATGTGTGTGTGTGTGTGTGTGTGTGTGTGTGTGTGTACTTTCTCCAAACAAACAAGCAGGATCTCAGAGTACAGCATGTGAATCTATGCGCGTGCAGAAGTAGAGCAGAGGGCACCGTACAGATCTCAGCCAACCACCTTCTCTTGGCACCACTTCATCTTTTGTTGTGGTTCCTGTCAGAAACAAAAGGTCCATATTCCATGTCTTCAGTTGGGCCCTAAACCACCAGCTCTGTTTGGAAAGACTGGCTTTGATCTGACATCCAAGACCCAACTAACAGAGTGAGGGCTTACTGCCTGGGAATGTCTCTCAATTCACACTAAAACCAGAAAAAAATTACTCTGAAAACGTCTATATTCTAGAGAACTCTGAGGTACAAACAAGAATATTTCGATGTGTCCTTGGAGCTTGGCCTGCAGTGAAAACAGACTGTTTAAGGTTGATCTCAAATACAGGTTTGCTCCCAGGGAAGGGTGGAGCGCACGGCAAGATCTTCCAAGTAGCCACCAAAATTGCTATGGAGGGGTGACGGCAAGTATTAAGCATTTCTCCGCATTCACCATTAAATATAAGGCACAGATTACTTCACTGCTTTTTTAGTGTGTGTGTAATTACTGTACACTCAAGGTCGCTGCTATTTGACTTAAGACCTGTGATTAGTGTTGTTCACAGACAGCCTGTCCTCCAGCCAGAAGGTGGGAATTCAAACTCAATGACAGCAAAGATGTGCATGTGTGTGTGTGTGTGTGTGTGTGTGTAGAGGAGATTTCACTTATTTGTGTACACTCAAATCAATGTAGAAAATAAACTATGATGGCATTTTTGTCACGCTTTTTCTATTCGAACAAAGCATAAAAAAAGGTTGCGTAAATTGCTGCCCTATAACATCAACTTTAGTTTTGCTGATGACTTTTTAAGCCCCGAGTGTTGCCTGCAGGTGTTAAAAAAAGACATTTTGACATCTCCTCCTAAACCATATATCCGATTCGTACCAAATTTTCAGTGGATCATTACTGGACAAAGGTTGTCAAAAATTATCAAAAGCTTGTTGATGATTCATCAAGCTTTGATGATATTGACCAATCAACTTTTGAGCCAATCATCACAAAACTTGCAGGAAATGAATCTCAAGCGAAAGCTCTGTCAGGAAGACGACACTTTTTCATGCTTAGGCTGTAACTTTCTTTCTCACCCGGCCATTCACTCACATGCTCATGCTCTATCTCACGCTGTCAGTGTTCAGGGCTGTCAATCAAGTCATCTGCTGTTCTACAGCTGATTTACAATCAACCAGTAGCAGAGCGACACACCTTCTCCATCAGCCTATCATCTTACTGCTCCTCATTTGGTTCATTTTCTGCCCGCAGTCCTTGCTGGATGCTGCAGCTGTGCGTACCCTCCACCTCCCCATCACCACCTAGTCTTCCCGAATGCAGCCTCATTTTGCCTCATCAGTCATCAACCAAAGTCATCAGCCACCACCTCCTCCACCAGTGTCTAGACTCCATGGGGTGATTTATATTTATATTGCTGCCAATCAGATGTCCCATGATCACAAATAATTTCCCTCCGGTGTCTAAGTGCCAAAGACTTATGTTAAATCTTGTCAGCTGAAATCATCAGTTAATCTGTCAGCCACTAGGGGGCATCACAAATGTAAAAATAAATAAATAAATAAATAAATAAATAAAAATTTAAAAAAAGTGGGATAATACAAATCATACTATAAATAACAAATTGTTGATCCAGTCATTACAGCACTTGCAGGGTGTGTTGATTTCTAATGTTGAACCGCATGTGTAGAATTATTTTGAAATCAGTCCACATGGGGGCGCCACCAGTGCCATCACTTCCAATAGCCTTTTGCAAAATTTGGCCATTAATCAGTGAACATTTGTTCAAACATCACCAAACTCAGTGGACGTTTTAAACTAAGACATTATAGCATCTCCCCAAAATGTTTCTGCACTTAACCAGTAAATAGTTTTCTTTTTACTTTCACTACGAACTGCAGCAGTGCTTACAAAATATGTACTGTCACATGGAGTATGCATACAGTTGGAACATACTACTTTGTCATAATATTGCACCTAGAACTTTGACCCTCTAGCTCATATATACGACACAATCCATGGCACGAAATCTGAAGTGGAAATAATGAGAATGGGATTATGAACGCAGCAGATCTTAACATTATCACTGAATGTTACCTATTTTGTTACGTATATCTTCCACTGCACAGAGGATTGTGGGTCTGAACAGCCAGAAAAGCATGCTGGCTTTTATACTGCAAAATGCTACCAGATACAGATTGGCATACTGCATTTGATCTAGTATGTATTGGGACATACATCATCAACTGGCAAACCCCAGGGAAAAAAACACTCACTGTTACTTCCTGTTAAATCTTGAGTCCTGTGAGCACATTGTAATAATAATAACAAACATTCCTGTCACCTCCGCTCTTTCCTCATCTGGGTTATGGTGGCTGGTTAGACAACACAAGAGAATTTAGTGAGTGTACCAAACTGAAGTGTTAAAGTAAGATGGACACACACTTCCTGCTGCTATCAACCTATTTTAATTATTTTGTGTGCAAATAGCAATTTGAAATTTGACAGCAGAAAAAATCTCAAAGGTTTAACAAAAGTCCAAACTTTAATAAAAGCTATCGTGGACAGAGTTTTCATTTTAGATAAGTGCTCATATCAAAGCAGCCTTAATTAATCCAGACCAGGCCAACAGTTCTGTTTTAGGAAATTACTGTGGTATATTTCCCCCTTTGGAGCCGAGCAGAGCGACCTGGGACCAATATAATATTCATGACCTGTAATTCCATTTTCCTCAAGACAGCATTTGTGTAATTTTCTGAGAAATTCATTTCCAGCAGAGATGGGTTATCTGCAGGAGTGCCGTTTAAATAAACTCAACAATGATTTTCACTTCAGCCTCTAAATGCTGTGAGCTGCAGCGCCGGCCCTGACAAGCCCCACTCGGTTTTGCTGAGTTACAGCGGCTGTCGTGAAGGCAAGCCTCTCCCTGTTCTGCGCTCTGCTATTAAGTCCTGCACAGGCAGCACAAAGGCTTGTCATAAATGCAAACAAGCAGCCAGAGGCTATTGACTCAACTGCCTGGTCGACCTAGTTGGCCGACTGACTCGATGTTAGTTTGGCAGACTAGCTGGTTGGTTGACTAGCTGAGTGGGTTGGCCGGCTCGCCTGTTCCTCCTGCACTATTGTGGAAACAGGTCGAGTGCATTGTCTTTGGACAAAGAGGCCATGCACGACCCAAAACAAAAAGTGACATCAGCCCAGAGGAAAAAACAAAAACACTGCAGGGGAGCGAGGGAGCAGAGGAGGAGGGGAGGAGAGCTCCCAGGCCATTTTACTCATGAGTGCAAGGAAGCTCATATTCAGCTCATTTAAGCTGAAGCATTATGGGAACAAAGCGGTGACACGGGAGACATTACAGCTGAAGCTCTTTCTAAATATTCCCAGTGTCTCCATACGCCAATGAACACAAGTTGATTATCTATAACTTCTCTATATATATATAGTTGTTCAATTATTTTGCATCTCTGAAAAAGACTTTCTATGCAGAATTAAAAAAAAAAAGAAAAACAGTGTACAGACTTTTACAAAAGCAATCTCTCTCAGTCATCACTTACGACCCACTAGAGATGTGTACCAGTGTATCTATCTGCACAGACTCCGCCCTCTGCCTGTATTTTCTTATTTTTTCTTATACCCCTTTTTCCACAAAAAAATTAGCACATGTACGCAGGAAATTTAAAGCAGGAAAATCCACTAACAATAGCCGACAGACTCCTTTGCCTGTAGACCAGAGCCGTGTTCAGCGTCATTAACACGCTGGAGAACAGGGCTAGTAAACAGTAGACTGCAGCTTGGAGGCCAGTGAAAATGTGACAACTCCTTGATGTATGGACTCTTTGAAGAGAAGACACCCCCAAAATATAAAAAACTATTTTAACTCATTGTTAGTACTGTGTGTTTCAAATTATGGAAAACCAAATGTGCGATGGTCACACAACAGACTGTCATAGTTTCTTTAAAACTTAGTGCAGATCAATAGTATTAGTAACAGTATTTTGTGGAGGCGCATCTTTGACAATGTAATGATGTGCCGGAAAAGGGGTGAAAATTTCAAGTTTCATGTTTCTACCATTGCGATTCGGAGCCAACAGGAGCTGGAGCTGACAAATATCCATGACTGCTGCAGTGTCATTTGTCCTGGAAATGATTGCTAATTGTAAACTTTCCTTTTAGATACCAAAGCCAGATGTTAGCGGGTGTTAGTGGGTTTTTTCTCCACTGGGAAAGAAGCTATATTTTGCTGTGTTCGGGGCGTTCCTGGGCACAGCCACAGGTAAGGTCAGGACTTTATAAAAAGGTAGCGACCAGGTGCCAGTAAGCAGCACGCATCTGAGAGGAAGCTATGAATCTCTCAGACACAGCGCCAAAAAAAAACATAAATATAGAGGGGCAATATGCCAAGCAGACAAAGCTGGGGTTGCTTTTACTTTGACTTTTGTTGGCGATACTGTAAACAGAAAGTGGTTAACAATTCCTTCATTTACTTTTATATAAGGAACGTGAAAAACTTGTTTTCTCAGTGTGAAATGGTCGTAACAACAGCTAGCCTGCACTTCTTCCAGATTTCAAAATTCATTTCTTTTAATGGAGTTAAGTAAATTTGTTCCTGTGATGCTTGAGGGATTTCAAATTCCCTCACACCAACAAATTCACACGTATATACAAAAAAAGTCACAAATCCACCTGCTTGTCACTCCCAGCTTCTTTAAATGTCTCCTCTACAACAGTCAATAAAGTGCTGCACAGCCACAGAGCAATTATTAAATCCATGACACACCATCTGCCAAGCTGTCAAAGAGAATACTATAAAACAACAAACTAAACTTTCAGCTCCAAACGGTGCTGATTGATTATGATTAGTATCTACTGAATGTTAGGTGTCCTATAGGCTTCACTCCACTGGCCGTGGAGAGGCCTGCTGACAAGGATTGGCCATTTCTCCTTAATCTAGGAAGGAATTTTGATGGAGCCAGAAAGACGCTGAAACTGAGGTAGAGACAGATAATGAGACAGACAAGCACCCCACCCTGATTCCAGTGAGAGCAGGTTAACACAGGCAGGCAGCTGAGTTGTTTAAAAACAGGGCTGATAGCCGTTGAGTGCAGTTGGTCTTATTTGCCTGCGTATCAGCAACCTCAAGCTTGCACTGCACAAAGACGGCTTTTGTCTTATGGCAGAAAACAGGGCCGAGGCTTATGCCTGAACATTATGCTGCACTTCATCAATATGCAGCGCGACTGTAATCATAGAGATGGTTCCTCCACAGGATGACTTTTGACAGCAGGACAGAGACAGAGGGAGCGAAACTTCTTCTGACACACAAACACAAGAGGAAACTTACTTTCTTCTTCATTCGCATGAACAAATGATGCTGCTCTTGACAGAACATCCAGTGGTGTCTCCATGCTTGGATACCTGCGGGACAAGAGGGGAGGACGCTGTGCTGAACATGAGAGCTGTGTGGCTTTTTGTCTCCACGGAGCATTTTATACAAAAGAGGAGTTCACATTTGATAGATGTCACGTCATTAAGAGCTCCACAGGCCTGCCATTACAATCACAAAGGAAATTACTATTATCCTATTAGGCATGGGATGCTAAAGAAATCTCATGTCACAATTATTCCTGGCCAAAATAACTGCAATTCATGATATTAGGCCCATAATCATCAAAATGAAACTCTCAAAAAGGCACACAGGAAACATACAGGAATCACTTTACCTTACATTTTGTTAACTTTTTTTTTTTTTTGCATCACAGAGAAGACGGATACCTTTCTTAGTAAAAAACAAACAAACTTTTATTTCAAATGTCAGCATCTTTTGATATGAAATATGCCGATGTTTGATTTTGTGTTTGTTTTTTTAGGTTGTCGTGTATGCAGCCTGTTTTTGCAGAGTCTCTTTTACTGTTGACTGCTGCTGCTGGACACAATATTCGTGATCATTCCAATACTGGAATTTCATCATGATCAACTTCTTGTGACTGCTTGTTATCACTTTCCAAATTAAAATCTCGAATCATCCCATCCCTAATTCTTATTAAGAGGTTTGATGTTTGTCAGCACCCAAACCAATATGATACCTGAGTTTTAATACAGACACCAAAATTACTTTTTTTTGGTGGCATAGTTGTACAAGAATTATGTTTTTCTCCACAACCGTTTCACAAAATATGCCAAACTTCTCAGCGCAGCAGTTTTAAGTGTTGTCTTCATGGGATAGTTTGTGGGATTTAGTGACATCTAGTGGTGGCGTTGCAGAATTTAAACATCTCCTGTATGTGTAGGAGAACTACATCGGCCGATGCCAAAGTGTGAAAAAGCAAATGGCCCTATCTCGAGCCAATAGCCAATTTTACACTGCCTGTTGAAGGCAGGAATATCTTGCTGTTATGCCACCTCGCCATTCTGTACATAAGGTACGATGGCGAAAAGAGGGGACAGAGTTGTCTCGCCTCTGAGCCCCCCCAAAACAAGGTCTGTATCAAACATAAAGCCGGAAAGATGTAACCATGGGTGGAGCAGGCGTTTTATTATGTTGGTGACCCACAACGGGAGATTTAAAAAGCTGTTAGCTGTTAGCAGTTAGCAGCTAACTCATAGAAGGAGAACAGCGGTGGTAAATTTGTCAAAACTGAGATTCGGGAGCTCCTCACCCTCCAAGCAGAGGATGAGATCAGCTGCCATATAACAGAGAAGGTAAATGATTGTGACTGGCATGTTCTGCCATTGTTGTTGTTTAGAAAGCGCTACCGATGTGTATGTTACATGCACACGTCACACCCGTCATGCCTCTTTTGATTTCAGGATGCCAGTGTATAAACACACACTGGAGGGGAGTGAAAGTTAAGGCAGCAAAAATCCAAATAGAGCAGGCAGGAGGGGTGGTTGATGGGTCCAACAAACATTGACTTTCGCCCAAGAGAGCCGTGTTTGCGTCTTGTAAGATTCTAAAGCCAAACCCTGTTCTATTTTCCTACACCTTACCACATTTTTTTGTTCCCTAAACCTAACCATGTGTTTTTGTTGCCTAAACCTAACCAGGTGTTTTGTTGCCTAAACCTAACCACGTGCTCTCGTTGCCTAAACCTAACCACGTGCTTTCGTTGCCTAAACCTTACCAGGTGTTTTTGTTGCCTAAACCTTACCAGGTGTTTTTGTTGCCTAAACCTTACCAGGTGTTTTTGTTGCCTAAACCTAACCACGTGCTTTTGTTGCCTAAACCTTACCAGGTGTTTTCGTTGCCTAACCAGGTGTTCTTGTTGCCTAAACCTTACCCAATGCTTGTGGTTGGGCTTGTTGTTGAAGTAAAAAATATGTCAATTTGCAGTGTTGCACCGATGTAGTGCGTTTATTTCCTGTGAAAAGAAGTGTATTTTGAAAGAAGACAATGCATGTAACAGGTAGAACTTGACAAGGTGTCCCAGAATGTCAACAACCCACGCACCCAGGGTACCTTTCACAGCGTATGTGGACGTGGAAAGTCTAGACCAAAACGTTAATGTGTGACGAGGTCGGAGTGAGAATGTGTCTTAACAAGATTCGGGGAGCAGTACATATTTGTCATTTTAGCTTAAAAAATACTTCAAGTTTAATCATTATTATCATCTAATCTTTAAACAATTAGTAAAATAATTGTTGATTAATTTTCTGATAATCAACTAATTGATTAATTGACTAATCAATGCAGTTCAAATACAGACTTGCAGGGACCACTCTGCATGAGTACTGCCGATGATACTTCTTTACTTACACTTAAGTTATGTTTGAATGTGGAACTGTATGAATTTCTTGATGAGGGTTAAGGTCAGCCTTGCTCCTTTGACAGGGTATAAACAACCTACATATTTACTGTTACTGTCCTACAGTTTGTTACATAAATAATGACCTTCCTGTGATGTTTTGGACCCCATCCTTCCAAAAATGTCCGCATTTTTTGGTGGATTTTTGTCCCTCAGTGCTGAGCCTTCAGTGTAGCTGTGCTATGAGAGGTATTTATGGAGAAAAACGCTCCAGCGCGCTTCTCTTCCCTCTTTCTGCATTCCTGAGATACCTTTCCCTCATTTCTTCAGGAAAACAGCGTTTGCGGAAGATTATCATTAAAAACTCTTCCTGCAGCCTCAAACTAAGCTGCAAACACTTTCAGGGTTGTTGTCCTGCAACTCGTCACAACAACACAACTCTGTCTACGTGGTGCGCGTGAAGAAAGGTGACAAACTTTTACTGAAAACGTGCGTAAAAATGACGCCGATTATTGTTATTATTATTAGAAATAGGAGCAAGTGCGTCTCTTGTTATTCCCACCAGTGTTGTATTTATATCGGCGTGACTCAGTGCTTCCTTATCGGTCCCTTAAGAGGTGTCCAGACAGAATAAAAGGCGAAATACAGCTTTAACTTCAATGTGTCCTCCACGCACAGTACAAGAGACACCGTAAATGTCCCCAGATCCCCGCAGGAGGACAACATGTGGCTTAAAGGGGGTTTCTTGACGTGACAAAGTTTGGGAACCCGCCAGACCCGCTTCATATCGTGAATGAAATGTTCACCCGTCACATTACGAGGCAGATATTATTCCAGCTCTGCCCTGTGTGTGTTTACACCCCAGTCTTTTTTATTTACAAGCTGAATATTCCACAACTCTCTGAATGTGCAGAAAGAGCGCACTCTCATCCTACAACCCCCGAAACAATGTCAGTCAGACACAACTTCATGTTTACAGCACACATACCTCCTTCAAGCGCCACTTTGGTATCTTCCAGTGTGATAATATCCACACAGAAAAAACAAACAAACAAACAAAAACAAAGCAGTATATTCCACAGAGACACGGGACACAAGCCGCGGTCACACGGAGCTGTACGGGCAGAGACAATAGTAGCAGAGCTGTCGGGACAAACTTGGTTGTAGGCTAAACGAGGAAGAGGAGGAGGAGGGAGGAGGAGGAGGAGGGAGGGAGGAGGGAGGAGGGAGGAGGGCAGGAATGCCTGGAATGATGGAATTCAGTTCCTAGCAGGTGGTGAAAGTGAAGCGCGCTGATTGGTGGAGGGCCGCAGCGATGATATCAGCATGTATTATGATAATGACGCATTGCATCACATCCTCTGAAGGTTAGGCTGCTGTCACCGTGTTTACTGCACAGGGAGGCGTGTGTGTGTCTGTGTGTGTGTGTGTGTGTGTGAGAGAGAGAGAGCTGATGAAACATTTAGGAGGTGAGTAAGCACAGCTCCCGCCCTTAACAACCACTTTATGTGCACCTTTGATCATGGCTGTAAACAATTAGCTTCTCTGTTTGTTTGTCTGAATGCACATTGATCGTTATCAATGGGGATTAATCGTTATTTAGATCTACATTAAACATAATGTATATTATTGAATATTTAATAAATGAGCAATAACACACTATAATGTGGTTGCACACAGATTTACAGTCATTTCTGAGTGCTTTGTGTGTTTATTATACATTAAGAAACAGTTAACAGTTAAGCATGACTTGCACTTTCACTCTCACACTCCTGTTGTTTTAAAAATGTATGAGCTTTTATCCTTGGGGTCCATCTGACCTCAGCAAGTTAAAGATACAGTGTGTAGGATTTAGGGGGATACATTCAAAAAATATCTGAAAATTAATTTGTAATTTTTTAATTATACATCTTTATTGAATTAATGGATATATAGGTAAAGTTGTTCTTGATGTTTATTTAGAGCTGGTGCCTTAACTTTTGCTATCTATCAATAACTAATCTGTTTAATACTTTTGTATTTCAACATTGTTGAGTATGGTGAACTAAAAAAATGTGTATTATACTGAAATGTGGTAGAATATATAGTGGCTGTTGTCATGTGATTGGCTGTAGCTCCTCGTGCCTGGTGCCTATCCCAGCTGACACTGGGCGAGAGGCAGGGTACACCCTGGACAGGTCACCAGACTATCACAGGGCTGACACATAGAGACAGACAACCATTCACACTCACATTCACACCTATGGCCAATTTAGAGTCACCAATTAACCTGCATGTCTTTGGACTGTGGGAGGAAGCTGGAGTACCTGGAGAAAACCCACGCTGTCACAGGGAGAACATGCAAACTCCGCACAGAAGGGCTCCCACAACCCTCTTGCTGTGAGGCAGCAGTGCTAACCACTGCAGCACCGTGCCACCAGAAATGGAATATAATAATGTAATTAATATAATTCTTCAGTGTATGAGCTCCTGAAAATAAGAATTGTTGTGTTTTTCGTTACCTTAGAATGAGACGTTTACATCTACATAGGGAGCGGGTCTGCGTCTGCTGAGATCACCATGTTGTACCGCCATGTTTCTACAGTAGCCCAGAACAGACAAGCCAAACACCACAGTGAGTGAGCCAGGTTATGAAGCCAGTTTTTGAAATGGTTAAACAACAGTGGTACTGCAACACCTGTGTCCGTCACGTGATGCCATTGTGCCCCAAATAGCTTTTTCTACCCTAACCTTTTCTTTCACATTGGGAAAGAGACATCTGTGAGTCAGTGGCTAATTCTTTTTCAGTGTCACAATGTCCGTGAAATGGCTCATTAAATTTTGGAAAGTCTAGAAGAGCTGCAAGATTAAAACATTTTATTCCCATTTAAGTTAGCAGAGTACTAAACACGAAGTAGCCAGCTCGACCAGCGGTAATATGTAGTGCGTCTGCTCTATGGGTCCGATGATGTGGAAGCAGTGCCAGTCATCCAGGTAATTTCATACCGCGGAGATAACTTTTTTGGCTGTATCCTCCAGTGAGCAACTTTCATAGGAACAAACAGGATGTCCCATCCAATACTGTATCCAGGGGTCTCATTTATAAAACAATATGTAGGATCCATACTTCTATTTTTTGACTGGAGTATGTCATCAGAGTAATTCATGCATTTATTATAGTAATCTATTTCAGATTTAAGCATAGATATCATGGACAGTATCAATATCTAGAACAAACTCTAGCAGAATTGAAGCATGGTTGAGTCAGGTGTGTTAAGGTGTGGCATGGGAGGACTCTTGTGAGTAAGACACCTCACAAAATGGCGCTCATCAGACAAACTTTAACATGACATGAGGTCAACTTCACATTCTCCATTATATGTAACAAAAAAGTCACAGTATAGTTTCTCTAGGTTTTTTTTATCTTTTTGAGCAACACGCACACAAAAGTGTTCCATTAAACTCATCAGCAGTATCAAAGTCTGCTCACTCAAAACTTACTTAAACCTGGATCTATCTGCATGACTGCAGTCCTGCAGGCACACGCCCGTTTAACTTCTCTACCTTGCATGCGTGCCAGTTTGTGGGCGGGCACATTGGCACATACCTGTTGTGCTAAGCTGTGCCAACTTATCTGTGCACGTACCTCCTAACCACAGACGGTGTGATTGTGTTGAGGAGGAAAGTTGACTGCACTTTTACTACTTAAGAAAGTTTAAATGAAGTCCTGAAGGCCATGTGGTTACTTTTTCTCAACAGGTTGGAGAAATGGCCTCAGATATGATGGCGGCTGCGGCCCTGGGTCGACCTTTCACCCTAGGAATGCTCTATGACGCGCGTAAAGATGAAGTGATCCCAGGTAAGTCTCGACTGAGACTACAGTGTTATTAAAGAACTAACTATATCTGCCTGTCACAGCTCTGCTTACAGGAAATCATTTAATAAAGCAGTAACACTATTTTAACCTCACCTGTTTAACTTTCATGCACACTTTAATAACAATTAGCAAATACTTCTTAATTCTGTAATGTAGTTGTGACCATTCTAGGAATCCATGATATATTGGTGACCGATGTATTATCCTGCAGCAAATGGGAAAACTAAAGTCATTATTGTTGCAGAATTTCAGGTCATAATTACGTCCATTGAGCTATTTCACAACAGCCCCAGTATAGGGTTACCCTGTGAAACTAGACTGTGAGTAGGGGTCGACTCTATATCAGTGAAAACATATTTTTAGGGTGAGTTGATTTAGTAGGCCCTACTGGAGAAACGTTTAAACAGGGAGTGAGAAGAGCTCAAAACATTTCGGTGCAATTGTTTATTGTGTGTGCAGTCTGGCTGCTCTTCCTCTCTTCTATGCTCCCTGGCTTGATGTCGTTATTTGCATGAGTTTGGGGCCGAGCTCCTCTACCCAGCAACACACACACACACACACACACACACACACACACACACACAGAGCATCGGCTGAGACCATGGCAGAGAGAATGATGCGATTATATTTTACTCGAGTTGATTACTCACTGTGTTTTCAAAAATACTGTGATACCCAACTATTGTGAAATGTTTTCAAATGATCCCATTGTAATCAGAGGTCTAAAGGTACATACAGGAAGTCTTATTGTTCAGTTCTTATTGTTGTCATATTAGGTTTCCATACGCCCTGTATCCTGTACTTCTTTGCAATAAATATATAAGCTGCTGGCAGGATAAGCTGCAACATTCCAGAAATGTAAATGATTATCAGGGCTCCCTGACACGATACAATATCACAATACTTTAGTCTCGATACAATATTATTGCGATTTTAAACGTGTTGTGATATGCTGAGTATTGCGATAAAATATTTACTGATATATTGAGATTTATAACGTGTTTTCACCTGCAAATAATGTCTCCAAAGGAAAACTAAGATAAAGCAATTGATTTTATTATTCAAGTAGGCTACCTAAAGTTTATCTGTATTCGTCATATTAATAATTTACGTAATAAAAAATCGATACGTGGCATTGTGTGACGATACGGTATTACTACAAAAAAATATTGCGATACGATGCTGTATCATTTTTTTTACCCCACACTTAATGATTATGTTTATTTCCCTGTGACATTATATGAAAGGAGCTCTATGCGACATCCAGAACATTAATAATACCAGCAACAAATATTTCTATGTTAAGTTATAGTAGAGTAATGAGCAGAGAATAGTCACGCTCCCTCTGTGTGTGTTGTAATCCGAGCTTCTCTGTTTGTTGTTGTGGCTGCGCTTATGTTACATGTTACATGCAATTGTGTCCATCAGCAAAATTCACCACAAATTCACACACAGTGACAGGACTGACTGTTCGGCATCACACAGCTCACATTACCTAATGGTTATTAATGGCTTTAATGACAAAATGTAGCTGTTTCGGTGATGGTGTCGTTAAATGGCTCGGAGACGGATGTTAGCCGCCGCTGCTGTGTTAGCTTGTGCTAACCAGGCAAAGAGAGCAGGAGTGTGGCTCACCTTCAGCGCTGCGTCGAATGGTAGCAACAGCTGCTGATCACAGTTATAGTCTAATTCTAGGAAACACAGAATGCTGAAGCCAGGATAGCACCACAGCTATTTTTGCAATTTTTTCTTCTTCTTTTTTCTGTTAGCTCTGTCAGCACTGTTACCGTTGCTAGCATCATTAGCTGCTAGGCGCAAGCTCAGCCACCTCTGTGTTGAGAGCAGTGTCCAGACAGCCCCTCAATCATACATGTGCTCTGCATGTCGCATACTGCTGCTTTAACAAAATAGTTTTCTTGCTTTATCAAATGTTTTTTCCGCAGGTTTTAGACTGTGGGACGGTAAAGCTCTACAGGAGAGGATAACTGAAAGTCCTCAGCGCAGCAGTGCCTTTGCCATTTCTGCATCTGACTCCATTGAATCCAAGTCCTCTCTGCTGAAGGTCGATGCTTCTCTGAAGGCCAGTTTCATGTGTGGACTGTTTGAAGTGGAGGGATCTGCTGAGTATCTGAATGACAAGAAGAAATTTAAGAATCAGAGCAGAGTGACGTTTCAGTACAAAGCTACCACCCACTTCAAGGAGCTGTCACTGACACACCTTTCAGTTATGAACCCACAACAGATAAATGTCATTAAGAAGGGCTTGGCAACACATGTAGTCACGGGCATCCTTTATGGAGCAAATGCTTTCTTTGTATTTGACAGTGAGAAGCTAGAAGCCAGCAGCGTCAGGGACAAAGAGGTCAAAATGAAAGCTGTGATACAGAAGATTCCTGATTTTAATATTCAGGGAAAAGTTGACATCAAGCTGACTGAAGCAGAAAAAGCCCTGACCCAGACTTTCTCCTGTAAATTCTACGGAGACTTCATTCTTGAAAGCAATCCTGCAACATTTGAAGAGGCAGTGAAGACCTACGCACAACTGCCAAAGCTACTGGGGCAAAATGGAGAGAATGCGGTTCCAGTGAAGGTCTGGCTGATGCCGTTGAAGAATTTGGACTCTGAGGCTGCTGAGCTGACGAGTGGGATCAGCGTTGGACTGGTGAGGAAGGCTCAGGACACCCTGGAAGATTTGAGGGAAATAGGAATCAGATGCAACGATTCTCAGGAAGACAGAGTGGTGGAGAAGTTTCAACACATTCAAGAAGAGTTAAGCACTTTCCAAAAACTGTGTGGCGATTACGTATGTAAACTCCAGAACACAATGGCAGAGAAACTTCCCTCTATCCGTGAGGGTAAAGAAGATGAGAGATCAGTTGAACAGCTCTTTGAAGACAGAGACAAGTCACTGTTCAGTCATGACAAACTAAGCAAGTGGCTGGATCGCAAAGAGAGAGAGATTAACGTCATCAGATCCTGTGTGGACACCATGGAGGGAGCAAAGGTCGTCCTGAATCAGTCCGAGCTGGACAGAGAGATTCTGGCTCCAGGTGTAGAGCACGTTCTGTGCTTTGTTTTCACCTCCATGAAAAGGGGTGACACCTTAAACTCACCGAAAATGGGAAGTACTGATGAAGAGCAGTGGTACTCCTCAGATGGTGTTGTGATGAAAATGAGAAAAAAAGCCAAAGCTTTCAGGGACCTCGCCAAAGCACTGAAGAAAAACAGTAGATTCTGTTTCCTTGTTGCAGCCATAGAAAATAAGAAATACACAGGAGCAACAATCTACCACTACAAGGACGGCATTCTGGACACTGAGGATTTTTCAAAGCCTGACCTCCCTGATGTGGAGACCATCACTGACAGAAGAGATCTGATCTGGTGTAAGTCATTTTCATGCTCCTTTGAGTCATAGTCTACGTTCACATTATAAGCAAATGTTGCTCTCATGTGACACAGATCTGATTTTTTTCAAAGCAGTGTGGTCACAGAAACCCAATTTTTTTTCCAATTAAATCCAGGCCACTCTCATATGTGGTCCTAAATCTGATACATATTCAATCACTGGCCATGCATCCCTGCCTCATGTGAGTACTGTGGATCCCCAGAAAAGGAACAGAGACACGAGTCAGAACTGAGACACCTCATGAACTAAGTGGCCTAGGAACTGTGGTATGTTGAAACGGCCACCTTAATTTCATTTAGTCTTTTTCTTAGAAATGAATAAAATGCTGAGATATAAGCCTACTGTATATTTTTTTAAAACTTTCCTTACACCCCTTAAAATCAAGAAGGTACCACTACCCCCCCCCCCCCCCCCCCCCCCCCATGAAGCTTTGGTGACCCCTAGTGGGGGTCGAGACCTCCAGGTTTGGACCAAAAGCCCACTTGTACCACAGCTTATTAACCCCAAAACAAACCCACATTGTTCCAAAGGGCCATTTCTCCGAAAATGCCCTACACACTCTCTCATACTGAAGCACATGGCTATTTTTTATGCAGAATGGTGTCATCGGTCATTAGGGCAGACATCCGTTCACACTGATGTCACATCTGGGTCACTTTAAACATGAATGTGAACCGTCGAGGCAGATCTGGGGAAATCAGAATGGAGCACTGAGGCCTTTAATGTGAACATAGCCGCAAATACACTGTACAGATTACAGAAACCTGTTCAACCATCAGAATGCCTGATACCGTATTTTGCTGTGGTCTCTCCATCAGATGCCTGCGATCTCACCCTGGACCCGAACACTGCAAACAACTACATCACTCTGTCCGAGGGCAACAAGAAGGCAACGTGTGGAGCATGGCAGACATATCCTGATCACCCAGAGAGGTTCAGTAAATACCCTCAGGCGCTGTGCAAAGAGAAGTTAAATAAGCGCCATTACTGGGAGGTAGAGTTGAGCACTGGTTCCATTGAATCTTCTTATGTCGCTGCTTCGTACAAGAGAATTGAAAGAAAAGGAAGCGGCCCAGAGAGCGTCTTTGGATCTAATACCATATCGTGGACTTTTGGCCAATATTTATCATCTAAAATACGCTCACTTAGGGCGTGGCATGATGGTATGGTGTGGGAAATTCCTTTTCCCTCAAGCTGCTGCAATGTAATTGGGGTGTTTCTGGACTGGCCTGCTGGCACTATGTCCTTCTACAGAGTCTCTTCTAACACACTGAGTCACCTCTACACCTTCCACAACACATTCACTGAGCCTGTTTACCCCGGCATCTGGGCTAATAAATATAACAATTTTGTGTACCTGCGTCCAGTTGAATAAGAGCAACGAAGAAGACTTAGATTCCTGGTCTGTTAATGGGGATATGAGTTTACATTTTAAGTTTAGTTAGTCTGTCCCTCAAGGATGTTGCCACTGCATCATTTAACACAAATTCAGCCAATGCCCGTCAATTCTTCATGACCTTGCAATTTTGTCCAATCACTGCAAATTTGGTAAAATCTCATTTCACTGTTGTGCTGCAGGCAGTGTATTGAATTACTCAGCATCCCCCTCTCTTTCTCTGTTTATCATGAAACTGCTGCTGTGGGAGTGTGAGCTCCACATGTGGGACAGAGTCACACACATACACGCAATGACAGAGCTAACTGTTAGCATCACATGGCTAATGTCACCAATGGTTATTAACAGGTCGAATGACAGAGTCGAGCCATTTCAGTGTGAGATTACGGTGAGATTCGGTGACAGGTATTGAACGCTGCTGCGCGGCTTCGGCTCAAGCAGCAAAATATGACAAATGTTGATGAGATCACGTTGTGTTGTGAGCAGCTAATGCAGTGGGTCGTTTAGCTGCCCCCTTCCATCCACCCCCGCCATCACAAATAGATTCTAATTCTGTGGGAAACACTGATTCCCATAATAATAAGCTCTACATAATGTACGTGACAGCATCACAACTATTCTTGCAATTTTCCCTTGCCCCACAATTTCATTGCAAAAAAAAACCAAAACCATATAACTATACATTACAACATGCATTACATTTTTGTAGAAAAGCTGCAGTGAAATCAGGCATTTCAGACTGCAACAATCTCAACTTTTTTGGTCTTTTTGCCTTTTAATTATAGGACAGCTTGAGGTTGGCAGGACAGGGGGGCAGAGAGAAGGGGGATGACATGCAGCAAAGGGCCGCAGACTGAATTTAAACAAATGCTGCTGCAAGGATTCAGCCTACATGGAGAACACAAACTACTAGGTGAGGTCGCCCCAGTTTAAGTACCACATTTTTCCTTAAACATGCTTCAAGGTAAAAGATGCAGTATTGTCAGTTACTGTTTGTAGACACACTTGTCAATTTTTTTTATGAAATGCATTCAAAAATTGCTGATGTAACTAGAGACCATTTGCAGTGTGATCAGAAGAGCCGCAATGCCAATCTGCAACCCTAAAACGAAGGTGGGCCAGGATGTAAAGTGGCGGCAAATGGCCCCTTCCATACTTCCTACCCCCCTACTTATAGCATCCTTGCTCTGACCACACCCATCTTCAAACTGGGCCTTCATTATGATCTCAACTACACACCTCTGAAGTATCGTGACAGCATCTTGCATGGTTGTGACGCAATGGTGGTGAAAAAAAACTGTCCACAGAGAGACATATAAACGTGGCAGAATACTCAAAACAGCTTCTGTGGTAGTTCCCACTATGATAAGTGTCACCAGGACCAGATTTTACCATGACACACACACATATTCACAAGGTGAAAACAACACCAGCCCGGCTGTCGCATCTGGTAACAGACTGACCGTAATTTTCTGTTGATCAGTTCATGCTGATTCTGTGCGCAGCCTTCCTCTCCAACTGGTCTGTGCTTCACAGCTTCACAATCAGTTAAACATCTGAGTGCTTCATCCACCGCTGAGAAGAAGTACTTATAATGCAGACAGTGATCCCCGTCCCTGTTCAGCTGGCTTGTTACTGATGCATCACTGTGTATGGAGTATTTCATGCTGTAGCTGGTTTCAGAAAAGCTCATTTTTGCTATGTTATATACTGACTGGTAGTTTAATCTACCTCAATACATGTTTAACAAAATGATTGTCAGTTTTGTGTATAAAATTTTATCCTGCAAAGTAACTAATAACTACAGCTGTCAGAACACTTCCCTCTGAAATGTACTAAAGGAGAAGTGTTGGATTGACTGTGGACTGCACAAATGTTAAACTGAATCATGTCAGTGAAAGACGTGTGTGGTCAGCACACTGTGATCATAAATAAAAGCTGTACAAACTGCCGAGCACTGATTTAATGTCTTTATATTTGAGGTAAATCTAAAAAAAAAATCCTTTAAACCTCTCTGGTGTGTGCGCTGTTGTTATGGTTGTTTCCATGGTGTCGAACTGAACAGAGGTACATTAACCTTTTCTTTTCTTTTCTTTTTGGAGCCTGAAAAGGTTTTGTGAGATTTTGCATCCTTCTTTTTTAAACCTTTGATTTTTTTCCTTCATGTCTCTCCCTCAGTTTTCAGTCTGCTTGAACCTTGTGCAGCGTTTTGTTCTCCACGTACAAAGCATTACTTTGATTGAAAACTCTTTACACAAAATAACAAAATATCCTTTTGTAAAGAGAACTTTCTACAACCAAAAAGCATTTCTGACTGGCTGATCAAACTTTCCAAACTTTTGAACAGCAGTGTGTATGATTGAGTGAAGCAGTAGTGACGTAACTTGGAGGAAAAGTTTGAGTTTTAACTTCAGATGGCGACAATGTTTAACAGCACAGACTTTTCTGATCATTTCCTCACATTTAGGACTTAACATGAGGTAAAAATAAAATCATGCTACTGAAAACAGAGTCATAATAGATGCTGTTGTATTAAAATATTTATTAAACCCATTTCTTTGAACTGAATTAGACCACAGCCAGTATTGGTGACCTCCAGTTGTGACTATGACCAGTTCATAACAGCAGGGCAGCAAAGAGATAAAATGTAACAGTGAGGAACATTTTCATGATAAAATAAATGTGATCCTATTTTCTATTTCATGAATACAGACATAAATATCGGACAACCTTTTTGAGATGGTGTTGAAGAGCAAAGAGATGAAATATTCTTGATCTTTGGCAATGTGAGAGGAGGATAACAAGTGTGTGTGACATGTAACAGTGGTCCACATCTGAAAGAGTTCAACGAAACCCTCTCACAACACTCAATTCAAAACGTGGCAGAAGACACCAAAGTATTTTCTTCATTATACTTGTGGTACTTGATGTACGCTGTGCTCACGCTGATTTAGTGCTGTGGCTCCAGAGATAGCCGATTCAGCAGCTCCCCGCCAGTCACTGTAGTCATCTCGCAGAAAGGTCCTTAGTACCATTAAATGTCAGCCGTAATTCAGTCACGCTCGTAAAATGTCACCCTTTTTTCTTCAGCTTTCATGAACTGCATGATAACAGGCAGCTGTATAGACGATTCTACGCTATTCAAGACACGGATTTACACCCTGCTCAGCGATCCCATTCATAGAGGCGACGCAGTGATAGAACCAAAGGAGAGGTGAGTGTGTGGTTCTTCCAGCCACAGTTTGTCGGGGTAAAAATCAGAGGATGGACGTGGATTATCTGGCTGAGAGTTCAAAGAGAAAGACCTGGAACAGGATCAGGACATCTGTGAGACTGACGGCTTCCTCCTCCAGCCCCTCCACATCTTCATCAGTTTCTTGGAGCTGTACGACACCGTCTTCCACATTCCTGAGAAGGACACACAGGACATTAACTTTAGCAACCACATTAGAAGAACACTATTTCTATATTAAACTAGTTCTTGGGAAATTTAATGAAACACTTTAAAGAGGTGGTGTCTGCAAATATCAGACATATTGAGCATAGCGTTAGTTCAGGCACGTCACTGCTCTGGCCTGCCTACTGTTGCTGCTTCCTCTGCAAGCCACTCTGCAACCCGCCTCCACACCAGCTCCTCCTTTTCATGCTGTGTCTGACTTATCAATGTCATTTCTGTTTGTCATTGATGCTGCTCTGTCCTGTTCCCGAGGGGTCTTTGCTGCTGCTGTCCCTGCCTTAGGCTTTACATGTATGCGCATGGAAGGGCAGGGAGATTTGCTTTCTTTGCCTCTGGCTTTCCTCGTTTGCACGTGGAAGGGCAGAGAGGTGTGCTCTCTCTGCCTTATGCTTTCCACATAGGCATGTGGAAGAGGCTTTCTGCGTAGGCCCCGAGGAAAAGTAGAGAGGCCCCAGAACAGAGCCATGCCGCCAAATATAATACTGCAAACACAAATAAGTTTTCTTTGACTAAAGTGTTCCTGACTGAACTTAATCTGATGCTTTTTAAGACCTTTTCAAGATAATTTTTAACCAAATATGAGACAGATTTTTGGACAAATCATATTTTTCTTATTCAAGCATTGCAGGTAAGTAGAAAGGTAAGCAGTGTATATATGTAGTTCCCTGCAGATGTAGGTTTTATTTAGGAATATGCTTATCAGGTTGAGTTTTGCCACCAGGTAAGTGAAAAAACAATGTAAAAATATGACAACAATATAATGCTCTGTGGTAGGTTTAAAGATTCGTAACATCAGAAATGTGGACAAAGAGCTTGACTCAGTTTGACAAAAAAAATAGAAGAATAAATTATATTACATAGAATGTTTGTTGCAATTAAGATTTCACAAAATTTAAGAGTATTTAATTAATTTTAAGGCCTAATATTTTATATTTTTTAAAGGACCTGCAGACACCCTCATACATGTCCAATTTATCCATTATATCATTTCCATTTCTTTTCTAATTAGAAGGTAAGGCCGTGTTAAAGCAATAGTTTGACATTTTGGTGAATAAGCTACTTGGCTGTCCTGCCATGAGTTACATGAGAAGATTGATACCACTCTCATATCTGTACAGTATGAAGCAACACCCAGCAATCAGTCAGTTTAGCACAAAGACTAGAAACAGGGGGAAACTACTAACCTGACTCTGTCCAAAGATAACAAAATTCACCTTGCAGCATGAAGCCATATATTGTGATTTTTGCACCTTGTTTCTTTTACAAATGCAATATAATGTGTAAATTAGAAAGCTTTAGAGGTGCTGGTAGGTTATATCTCCAAAGACAGCATACAGAAATAGTCACTCTTTTTATGTATTTATCTGCGAGAAAGCAAATAAGTAAAGAGATCTGGAGAACCGAATCAGCCTTTACAAACAAAACATGACAATGTCTAATTTAGGATTTTTCCCCAAACATCAAACAAAGAAGAAGAAGGTGCCTACCAGCTGTTGCAATGCATTTGATACTCTGTGTTATACTGGAGGTTTTCACAATCGATGCAATACCTGAGGAGAAACAAGAACATGCTCAAACATGCAGTTATACAACAACTAATATCTAATAACTCTGAAATATGATTGTATGATATGATACTTGTGGCTACAGACCATATGATGAGACAAAGTCAACACAAGAATCGATAAAGGATAAATTGTTTGCCATTTACTTGATCTTTACTCTGAATCAGCTTAATTCTTTCAACATGACGTGAAACAGCTACACACTCATAATGTCCTAAAAAATGACACTGTTCAATCTAGCGACAGATTAACATGATTACATAATGTTAGATTTGTTTATTCAGATGTGAAGCTGTATCTCAGACAGCACTGGGACAATCGGGAATACATTTTAAGGAATGTGCTCCCATAATTAAAATTACATTTACTGCTCAAAATGACAACCTGATCTGCTACAGTACAGATTTAAATGAACCCAGGAGTGATGATGCATCTTGGAACTAATGGGCCTTAGTTTCCAAAGGATGACATGTTTATTTGATTTACTACTTGTTTTGTTTTCCTGTCCATTATCACAGCACATCTATTCCGAGCACGTTTTAATAATATATTATCTTTGTTAATATACTGAGTCAATGGATTCCTATCATTATTCATTTTGTCACATAATCGTACTTTATTTAATATTCACCACACACGATATCACCTTTGATCTGTACACGCAAAATGTATCTCAAATCGCATTGTGTGAGTTTTAATGAAACATCAGAGAGCAATGACTTTTTCCCATCCATCTATCTATCCCTCTCTCTGCCTGCCTCTCCCTCTATTTGACATCCCTCCACCCATTCTGTAGCCCAAACCTTGCTGCACGACAGCTCCGCAGTCTGGGTCCTGAGCAACCTGCAGCAGGATCTCCTCCACGTCTCGGTTTTTCCCCGGAGGATCCACCAGCTTCGTGATCCTTTGCTGGAGGGTCCGAGGCAATGCCATCAGCTGAGTAAACTGTCCCTCTGGGCTTTTGTCAACCTGCAGACAGAATGAGAAACAAGAAAAATGTAGACAGAGATACACACAGTGGACTGAATACCAGCAGCAGAGCCGACAGCCACATCCATGTCACATGTGAGTGGTCAGACACAATGTAGTCCAACATAGAAATCAAATACTATCAAATACAGGACTGATCTTAAGGTTCTTTTATTTGTTTTTAAAGCCATACATGGGCTGGCACCCCAGTATGTTGCTGAACTTCTCTGCCCCTACTCCAACTCCTGACCTCCTAGATCTTCGGAACAATGTCTTTTAACTGTCCCGCGATCAAGGCTGGTGGGTAAGGGAGATCGTACTTTGTGGTAGCTGCTACAAAGCTTTGGAATAGGCTACACCCCTAATTTCCCATATGCAGGGCTCACAGCGCACACTTTCCAAAAGCATTATTCACTGCAAAATGTGTTACTCACACACTTAAACACGCCTAACCACTTATTCCTGTTACTCCAGGATAGTGTGATGAGTCGTTCCTTGTTGGTGTAAACATTTAATAATAAAAAAATATAAGATAAAACCTTACAATTATAAAACATGGAGAGGAATATATATTCATGCCATTCAATGTGCAAACACAGACACATTTTCCAGGTTGTATTAGTTGATAATGTATGGAACGCAGGTAACGGGGCAAAGTGCCAGGTGAGTCACACCCCATTTAATGTTTACTACCGAGGCTGTGAGTACACTCTGTACTGTTCAGGTCAAACCAGTGTTCCTGTTAGTTATCTCGGCCAGGTGTAAGCCTGGAGGGAATCATGTGCTCGGTTGTTTGTGTGTAGCTGTCTGTCTGTCTGACCGCAGCTTATTTCACAAACTACTGGACCCAACAGCCTAATATGTTTTGTTCAAATTTATGACTGTAGGCTCAAGGACCTCTTGTTGCAGTAATTCACAGTTTACCTGTTTTACTGACTACTCTCCTCCTCTAGGCAACAAAATCACATTGCAAAAGGCATGTCCCGCAATCACTTAGCCTAAGAACAAGCCTTACCGTGTGCTGCAAGCCACATTTTCCCCTTTGACGTGGCTAAAAACCTAACATCCATAGAAAATTTAAGTCTCATTTTGAACTGGAGCATCTTCTAACTAATTCCACATCTGAATTGTTATGATCCACTAAAGTTAGGCAAAATAAAGGATGAATTAATCCCTGTATTTGTTATTTCCACCGCCATCTTGACTGTAAGGGAGCTGGGAGGGACAAATGAGTGAGATTCAACCCGTCTTTGTTTGTGAGGAGAGAGACGTAGGTAGGGTTTTATTGGACATTGTGTCTTAGGTTTGTCTCCATATAACCTGTCTGCTCCAGTTACACCTTGATAACGTAACTTTCTTATGTAACATATCATCTTCCCTTCATCTCACCACTGTCATGTATACACACACTGGATACACAGCCTGCCCTGCACTCTCTGTTCCCCACACATGTCCCACACACACCTGGCACTGAGACGTTTTTATGTAAGAGTTTCAAGGTATCACATTATACATTTTAATTTTAGATGTATTTCAGATTTTGCAGCAGACGCCTTGTAACTCCGCAAACTTAACTTCTGAGGAATAAATCTCGAGATTAATTTGTCACCATGACACCCATGGAATTTTGACTCACACTTTTGGCCCACAGGTAATAAAATGTAAGTGTTAAACGAGGAAAAACTGTAGATGCAGCGCACAATGTACTCTCTGTTGCTCACATATTACGTGAGATTATAAAAGTGTGTGAGTGTGTGTGTGTGTGTGTGTTCGGAGCCATATTTTGTATTTTACCTCCAGTTTCCCGTGGTGTGGTTTGTAGACCACTTGAGGGCAGTCTCGTAGGATGTTGCTGTACAGGATCCGGAAGTGCTGAACGTTGTCTTTGACGATATTGACCACCTTGGATTTATCTTCTCCGATCACCATTCTAAAATCCCCTGAAGAGGCACAGACAAAATGTTTTCCCCTAAGTGTAATATATTGGCTTTGAAGTGTTTAATCTCTTGCTGTAGGAACTGAGATAAGATACGTCTTTATTGATCCCAAGAGAGGAAACGGAGACCTTTGTGATAACTCTCCCCAGATTAGCATACTGTTTGCATGCCAACAGTCGTAGGGTCAGCATTCATTTATCTGCTTCAATTTCACGTTTGTATTTGTATATATTAACCAGATAAGTTTTGTGTCATGAGGAACTTTCACCATCAGTCTAATTACTTTCATTCATCCATCAGAAAACTAACTCAGCTGCTAAGAGATGGGTTACCAATAATGTCCAGCATGTTGAATCACACTGTACTTGCATTTAAAAGTTTTGAACCACATAGGCCAGACTGTTATTACAAACAGTATTTGTGTGTGTGTGCACTATGTGGGAGAGAAAGAATAGAAAGGAAAATTATTTTTTGTGTCTATAATCTGATTTGGTAGATTTGTGTCTCAGCGTGCCTGCATCTTAGAAATGTGTACATGTTCAATCTTATCCTGTGGTTACCAGCATAAGAAAGACCAGCTATCTGCAGGAAGAGGTCTTCCTCAGTGAAGCTCTCTGGCAGCATGAGGAAGGAGGCTATCACAGCACTCTTCAGGTTGGAAACCAGAGCAGCGCGGAGCTTTCCGTTCTCATTCTGCACCAACATCTTCACCTGCGATGGGTGGGAACACATAAAAAAATGTGCGAACACACATGAGTATGGAAGCAAACATTTGTGCACATGAGCAAAACCTGAAGATTTAACTGAATAGGTAGTGATTATGGAAAACATAGGAATATAAGAAAACATCTGACTGGTTTGACAAAAATTATTTTGTCCAATAAATGATTCAGGGTTCCCACACATTTTTATGGACAGGATTTTAAAACTGTTCCATGACTACTTGCCCTGTGTTTTTTTTTTTATATCAGATTCAAACTCTATTCAAACATAATTTCAGCTGGCATACATGAGTAGGGAGGGAAAATGAAGAAACATGTGATGGTAAACAAAACGTCACATATCGATACATGTTAGAGCCATGTTAGGTAAACAGCTACAGAATATACATTTGCTGTTGTGCTACATTATGTGTAGGGTTATCCATGGATGATAACTGTAACAATTTCATTACACAAACAAATAAATTCCATGACTTTTCAAAAACTTTCAATGATTTTTACTAATTCCATAACTTTTCCA
The DNA here is from genome assembly GCF_041903045.1 of Epinephelus lanceolatus. NCBI lineage: Eukaryota > Metazoa > Chordata > Actinopteri > Perciformes > Serranidae > Epinephelus > Epinephelus lanceolatus. The sequence continues at coordinate 31,886,511 of NC_135734.1, read as the reverse complement.
GGCCTGGACAATGTGAATTTTCCAGCTTTTCCTTGACCATGAGAACCCTGATGATTGCACAATAAAATAATGAGTTTTAAACAGCTTGGTTGTTAGGATTGATCCATAACAGTCTGATCAAACAATAAATAAATGTAATGATTGTGATACTGACTGGTTTGTGAAGGCGTCCAGCAACATACATGGTGTTCCAGTGCATCAGGTCATCTATGAGAGACTCTGTACTGATCACACCATATTTAATTATCTGAGAAGAAGAGGAGAAGGTCATTAAATTACATAGTTAATAAAGTCTAGTAAGATAAAATAATACAACAAGCTTAAATAAAGTTTAATAAATAAGAGCAAGAGATGAAGTGAATTACTGTTATCCATAAGTTTTATGCCTCAAACTCAGGAGCTAATCGTACTTTATCTCCACTTAAAACGAATATTGTTTGTCAAAACAAACACTAAAATCAGAACAATAACAACAGTGAATTCCTGTGAGAAACAGACACCACAAACTGTGACGACTGAAGAAACGCATGTGAAGATTTTAATATTAAGTGAGAACTGGACTAGTTCAGTCATGGTGGACTGAGTTGGTTGGTTTAGAAAAGATGCTGAAATATAGAAACTAGAGTCATTTACCCTCCCATCCACAGGCACCAGTGTGTTGTAGTACACCGAAGCCCCGTGATCGTTTTGTATGGAGCTGATCATCGTGGGCCCGAGCAGCTTGAGGATGGAGTAGTGTTTGCGATTCTGCAGCAGATTCATGGTGTGCCACGTCACTGGGTCGTCCACCGCAAACACAAAGTCAAGCATGTTCTTCTACATGTATCAAAGGCAAATACAACAGCATCACATTTTCTTATCAAAGGAATACAGATACAGCTTCAAATTCTAACACTCAATATTGTTATTTATTAGCTTTCACTGGAATCAAATTGTGATGACATGATGACACTGTGTTAATTAGATTCTGTTGCTCAAATTAAGAAAACTGAGCAAACTGTTACAAAAGACGATAAAACAAATTAAACTAATTAAATGAATTATTGTTACACATATGTGAAGAGGTGTGTCTGACATAATGCGTAACAGTGGAGCAGAGCTCATGACATTGTAAACATTTGGATTATTTTAGTAGTAGTAGATAGTTAGATTTATGGAATAGGTGTTTGGACGATAGATATTTGTAATACTGTGATGCACAATGAATTTAGGCCTATATCAGAGAAATATTCATAATAACACAGTAAGATTGATTTCAAAAAGTCAGGATAATACAGTGATATTGATTCAAATATTATTATTCATAGAATGAGACTGATTTAAAATATTGATATTTATATAGTGATATTGACTTTAACCACATTGCCATCCCTTCATGGACTCAGGGTGTCTACAGGTATCAGACAGTTCAATTTAATGCTTCATAAAACCTGTTCAAGACCACTTCAGGACAAATTCAGGACAGATTTTTTTGGACAAAACATGTTTTACTTATTTAAGCATTGCAGGTAATTAGTACATATGTGGTCTTGAGCAGAAGTAAGTGTTATGTAGGAATATGGTTATTACAGTAAGTTAAGTCCATCTACATTTTGCCAACAGGTAAGTGCAAGTATGAAGTAAAAATGACAGTATTATAGATTTTTCAAGATTTGTAACATTATAAATGTGGACTTTTACAAAGAAAGCCTTCACTCATTTTCACATAAAGACATTAAAAAATGTATAAATGATACTGGATAAAATGTTTGTAGAAGTTAAGACCTCACAAATTCAAATTTAAGACTATTTAATGACTTTTAAGGCTGTTGTAACACTGAATTTAAGACATTTTCAGGCTTTTTAAGGACCTGTAGACACCCTGGTACTAGGGCAGTGCCTAGCTCCTGACATGTAATTAGTTTGTGAGTGAGGCGCTGAAAAACTATCATGATAAGTGTCCTTCTTCAAGGAAAATGGACCATTGGTGTGGCTGAAAAAGACTACACAACAATATCCAATGTGACTTAGTGAACTGGCAGGACAGGTGTCACCTACCTCCATTTGACCTTGGTTGGTCCCGTGTTGTTTGAAAACGCCAGACCCATAAGCAAAAGCTAAACTGATGTCCTGAGGAAACTGAGCCAGAATCCGTCTGTAGAGCACACCGGTGTTGAACACAGCTGGAAGAGTCATTTTGAACTAGCTAAGACAGCTTTCCAGCAATAACACGAGCTGGTTTATGAGCGGAATAACTAACCAAATAAAATATAAACTGAAGTTTCGGCCGCATAAAATAACAGATACATGTCAGACTGAGTGGCTGACTGCCACCAAACACGGCCACCGCCACTGAATAGCACTAAAATTGACACTTTCAGTGTTTTAATACGTCCATCAGGTCAGTTTGTTTCTGTGGTGTGTTTGACAGTCGACTAAAGTTGACGTCACGGAGTGCGCTGCGGGCTGGAGGCTCACGGGAAATGGAGTCAGAGATGGAAGGTACGCAAACTGAGCCGTTTAACGCCTAAAATAAGCACTAATTTGTGCGTTATTTTGCACGGAACTACATTTATGATTAAATGTAGTCGTGAAATATAAACTGGGCAACACACTGCATCGTTTTAGTACTTTTTCAAGTTCAAACAGCTCTAAATGTAGCCAGTAGAGGGTGGTTTTTGACCAAGTTTAGCTGGTTGGCGATGAGGTAATGCTGATTAATATGGATGGTTGTGTACACCCAGATCAGATCAGTCACCTTGCAACTGCAACAATCAGCTTCTCCCGTATTATGCAGTGAGAAAGTCCTATCAAAGGAGAAATTATTTTAAAAGACATCAATCATATGAAGTCAACATGAAGCTTTTGACTAATGCCTTTATTTCCCTCTGTCTGGTAAACATGTCACTGTTTATTTTCTCCTCTTTTGACTGATTGCATGCATTGTTCAGAGGTTATTGAAATACACACAGATATGCCTATGTTTGACTTACATTTAGCAGCATAAAAAGTGCTATTAAGTGCTAAAGAGTCAGATTTTGTTTTGTTTTTTGTGAGAGAACAGGATGACTCCGTAAAAGTCAGGGCAGGTCATTCATTTAGATTCAGTTAGGTTTCCTCTATCCTCAAGTTTCATTTTCTCAGGTGTTTAATTTCCCTATTGCATTACACATCTTGGGAAATAAATCTATGAGAATCTAATCATCCTGACTTGATGATGATGATCACTCCTGTCAGGATCCAGCCACATTTGGCGTCAGTGTTTGGGGCTTTAACTGCAGCTGGGAATATTAAATAAAACCTGTGAGAGCAAATAACGGCAAATACTGCATTTAAAGGAACAGTGTGTGAGATTTAGGGGGGGATTTAGTGTGATCTGACAGTGAGAGCTGCAGATTTCAACCCATTAAAACTTCTTCCCGTTAGAATTCCTTCAGTGTTCATTGGGCAGGAGGTTTTCACCTGGAGCCGAATTATCCGTAGAGGCCTCTTGTTCTTCAAAACAAACAGACCAGGTGATTAAAACCGGTAATAACACTTAATTAAGCAGTGTCACATTACAAATCAGTGTTTTTCCAACACTACGCAGCATGTTATCCAGAGCCAGTGTTTGGTTTGTCCATTCTGAGCTACTGTAGAAACATGGCGGTGCAACATGACGTACTCTGTGGACAAGAGCCTGCCCCCTATGTAGATATAAATGGCTCATTCTAAAGTAACAAATACAGTCTTATTTTCAGGTGATTATACACCAAAGAAAACAGACTTATATTTAATCCTACACACTTGATCTTTAAACCTGTATATTCATATTTTGACAGCTTAAAAAGTCTCTCTTTTCTTAACAACCAAATACCTGCTTAAAATGAAAAGACACAACGCACATCCGTGAAAGTAGAATTAATCGTGACAGTGGGAATCCTGTGAAATTACTACTGCAGCTGTAAAAGCCAGAAAGCTTCTGAGGCCATCATCCGTCTTCTCCCCTGCATTAGTCGCTACTCTTATGGGCCCGATTCTCACATCTATTTGAATGAATTAATATTGAATGTGAACCCATGACAGCCAGTGATACATCTGCAGCTCATTATGGGATTGTCAAGAGTAGAACAAATATTATCTTCTTAGTAATTGCCATGAGCCATCTTTTTCAGCCAGATGAATATTTATAAGGTCACTGAATCCTGACTAACAAGCTCTCTCACTCTGTGAAAGGACCGTAATTCAGGGACTGTGAAGCAGCAGTAGGAATAAAAAGGTAGTTTTGGATTTGTTCATCCTATGCTACATCATGTACGTGTTGAATTAATGCTTAACCCTGGAGAAGTACTTAAGTCCAATATGCTTTCTGCTAGCCTCCAGTTATGTCTTCCTCCCTGCGTTTTATAGTCAGTGTGACTCTGTGAATCTATATCATCATCCTCACAGGAGTCTTTCTGTTGTGTATTCTCAAGGTAAAACTTTTTATTCACTTAAAGTTTAAAGCTACAGTTGGTAACTTTTATATATATATATATATATATATATATATATAAACTTTTTGTCTTATTTGCCTAAACTGTGAAAATAAAACATATTCTTCTGCCTCCTCACAGTGTTCCTAATGGCAACAACAGGAAACAGCTGTCAGTCATGTCAATTACTGCTAGTGAACTGCAGTCAACCTTTCAAATTAGGCAGCGCTGATCAAATATGACTCAAGATTATGTCATTGGATTAGATATTTCTCACCTCAGATATTTTGAGAAACATATTTTAGTGTACTGTTTAGCTGTAAAATAAGAATGTTGTCCTCCAGCTGGTGGGCAGTGATTGGTTTATACTCAACTGTTTTAAATATGGCGGCCAGGTCACAAACGTTTTCATTTTACAGCTAAACAGTACACTAAAATATGTTCCTGAAAACATTTGAAATCTTGATTCATATTTGATCAGCGCTGACTTATTTGACAGTTTGACCACAATTCACGAGCAGTGATCCTCAGTTCTTACTGGTTGTTTTTGTTTATGTGCGATGGAGTCATGCAAATGCCATTAAAGGCAGACAGACGAATGTGATTGCTTTTCACAAATGATCTGTCTCATGTACTACTGTCAGGATTTAGTGACAGTTTCATCAAATATGACAAAGGCTGAAGGGTTTTTTAGGAAGTATACAGACAAAGATGGATTATGCTGATGGGCTGGTTTATTTATTCATCTTGGCTCTGGATGTTATTTAGGATGTCAATAAAGTTAAGATGGGGTTTGTATATTTAATATCTGCGATTGTTGTTTATTTATCTATATTAATGGTTGTTAAGTACATTTGGGATAGCTGTTGACATCTTCATTTTTAAATGAGAGATGAATAGTGAGAAGGGGCTAAGATTTTATAAGTATAGCCTACACTTCTTCCTTTTGCAACATGGTGGTGCAGTGGTTAGCATCGTCGCCTCACAGCAAGAGGGTTCCTGGTTTGGACCCAGGATGGGGGCCTCGCCACCATACTGAAACACCAAACATTGCCCACCAGCAAGAGGAAACTTTCTCATTTTACAACTAAACAGTACACTAAAATATGCTTACATGTCCTCCCCGTGTATTCCGGCTTCCTGCCACAGTCCAAAGACATGCAGGTTAGGTTATATTCACTCTCACAATATTCACTCCTCTGTTAGCTCTGGTTTGCTCTCCTCTGTTAGCTCTTCCCTTCTCAAAGAAAATATCAGACTTTTTAGCAACTGTGTACACGAGCTAATCGCTAACTTTGTGTGTCAGCCATTTGGTGCTGAGCATGAAACATATAGAGGGTTAAAATACAGTCGGTAAAGGCAGTGAGAGTCACCCAAAACAGTAAAGTAGCAGACTGTAGAACCAAAAGTTGTAAGGCACTAAAATCCTCTGTAGAGCTGGAGGGAACTGCAGAGCTGGGTGATGAACTCATGACACATGGATTTTTTTTTACATTGTTAATGTAAACATATTCTTTAGTGCAGTTTTATTCATTCATTCATTCATTTACCGTAACCACTTATCCTGTTAGAGGTTGCAGGGGAGCTGGAGCCAGCTGACATTGGGCGAAGGACAGGGTACACCCTAGACAGGTCACCAGACTATCACAGTGCTAGTGCAGTTTTAAACCTACAAAAACGTTTTGTCTACTGAGTCTCTTATTTAGACCTCCAGCAAATAAAGAGCAACATTGTTTTCGAGTCAAGTCCAGTATTAACTCGTGTTTAGTTTTGTTTTCAGTCTGCCAGCTCCTGAAGGAAATATGTGGCTCTATGGCTGCGAAGTGCTCCACTGTGTTCACCATCTGGGTTCCTATTGAGTCTGGCTGCTGTTTGGTGTTGAGCAGGTAGTGTATAGTGTTTTGTTTGGTTTTTTGCTTTTTCACTGGAAACAGCTGTGTGATGTGGCAGAAAATGGCACTATGAGAATGGTGGAAGCGAAACAGCAAATCAGCTTCTGTAAACAATGAGCTGAAACTCGCCAAAGCTCGATGTCAAGGGGAGCCACAGATTCAGGTGATAATGGACATTTTCCACAGCAGACATTTGAACCTGTCATGGTGGGAAAAGCACAGGTGTATTCAATAACAATAATAATAGCTGCATTCCACTGAGGGAGGTCCTTGTATTATCCACGCTGTCTCACCGGACACTTACTGGAATTGAGCCATTGTTAATGTCCCCAATTTCACCTGTGCTTTTCCTGCTATGACAAGTCAAAATGTCTGCTGTGGAAAAGGTCTATTCTCTGTCAGTTCATCAACATGCACCACCCCTTTCCCCTTCACCTATCCTCTTCAAGCTGCCATTTGATACATTGTTATTGAAAAAATATTGATTACAGATGCTATAAAGAAACCACACAATCAGGGTCGGCCCTCAACTTTTGGGAGCTCTAAGCAGGATTTGGCACAGATTATTGTAACGCCTACCACTACACATGGCACCAAACCAACTTGTGCATTGTAGTTTAAGCACAACTTAAAACTTAACTACACAATCAACTCCAATTGGCACAGTGATTATTTGCCAACCCTTGCCAGCCCACAAAAAGAGCACGCTCAGACTTGCTAACAGCATTTCCACTGACCCCTCGCATGCTCTAAACAGACACTACCAACTGCTGCCCTCCAACAGGTGATTCAGAGTCCCACCTTTGAAACACAACAGGCTGAAATATTTGTTTATGCATCAGTCTGTTGTTAAACCAAAATCAGTGTGCCGCTAATCAAGATCTGAATCTGAGGACATTATTTGATGTGTTCCATGGTCATGACTGTATGGTGTGTATTTATGGGTATGTGTTGTTTGTGTAATTGTATGTCTAATTTGTTGGTGAACTTTTGGAGCAGAGTTCTCTGAGGGCGCAAAATAGATTTCAGAATAAACTGACGATAAAGTTGTATCACATTGTATTGCATTGTATCGTATCATATCGTATCATAAAGTGGAACCTCTTAGCAGCAACACTGTCTTTAAATAGACTGTAGAAACTACAGCATTTGTCTGTTACCCCCCACCCCATGAAAGGTCCTTCTCAGGGCCTTTTTTGTTTTATCTGGTTGTTTAGTCTTATAACCTCAGCAGAGAGAGCACCTATGAGGAGCACCATTAATCTCATATATTCGCTAGACTGATCTCCACAGAGGGTGACACTATGGTGCAGTGGTAAGCGGGGTTCCAGGTTCTGTGGTTCCTCCCACAGTCCAAAGACATGTACGTTAGGTTAACTGATTACTCTACATTGCTGTAAGTGTGTATGGAAGCGTGAATGGTTGTCTGTCTTCGTGTGTCTGCCCTGTGATAGTCTGGTGTCCTGTCCAGGGTGTCCCCCGCCTCTCACCCAATGACAGCCGGAATATGCACCAGCAGCTGGTCACAGAGTCACAGAACACAGTCTGAAGGTGACAGGTAAGCAGGACACAGACAGACCAAGACATGCACTGCCCAGCTAGGTTAGCAAGAAGGATGAGAGAGAGATGCACTGCAAGCTAACACATCAACCTAACATGACTGTTACTATTATGGTTACTGTTATTTGCTGACCTCAGACTTGGAGAGGAGAGAACAGATACCTCCGTTACATCCTCTCATCAAAATTGTTGCTTTTTTCGACAAATCCTCCAAAAAGCAGCAGGTATTGTAGCTTCCTCTGGACATGGTCTTGCAGTTCTTGCTTGTGGGACATTTCAAGCGCTCTTGGGGGCCCTCTTTTAACCAGGAGGGGCCCTAGGCAGCAGCTTAGTTCACTTATGCACCAACTGGCTCTGCACACAACATAGTCATAAATGTGTGAAAATGAAGACTAAAATAGCTTCACTTTTCAACACCTTTCATGCTCAGTGTTACCAGTACTTAACCATAGGAGTTAGAGGGCTTAACACAGTGAGATAAAGAAGAAGAATAAAACTATTGATCATGGTTTCACAGTGTTTTCTTTCAAGCTGAGTCTATTTGTCTTCTTTTGTAAAGCTTATAAAGCAGCATCAATGTGGTTGCAAGCAAGTAAACAGGAACAAAGGCTTGTAAATATACATAGCTAACTCCTGTGATAATCCTTCCCATCACACAGTGTTTGTGTGGGCCAGTGTGAAAATGAAAAGTGAGGGGACTGGAGTGAAAGAGAAGACTGCCTTTGTAACTTTTTGTTTGGCTCCAGAACAAGTAATTAAATCCAATCAATGTTCGTGGTGATTGCAAATTGATTTTCTAATTTGAAGTGATTTGGCCGATGTGTCTGTCCCCTGGATTGGTCTGGAGTGGCACATGATTTACAGTTTACAGTATCTCTCCTTGAGTTTGAGTGGCCGCCTCAGGAGCAGTTAATTTGGATGTCAGCAGCTTCAATTGTATGGCTTGGCCAAGACCCAGACTCAAGTTTACTGCTGCTGTTGAAACATAAATAGTTGATCTCTTAGTTCACAGGAATTTCAGCAGGTGTATTATAATACAACTACAGGAAGAGGAATAAATTATAGTGAATGGTGTAAATCCTCTGAGGCACGCTAAAGCTCACCTGACAGAAATAATACACCAGCTTGCACACACACACACATCTGTCATGTATGACTACAAACACAGATACAAACACACACGCACACATGCACTTACTAGGGGAATCTTTTCAGCTTTTGCATGCCTGTTGCCATGGAGATTGCCATTGCTGCCCATGCCTGGTGAAAGAACATCAAAAGAAAATGCACCATTAACCACACAAACAGTCACACAGAGACACACGCCTCTGTAGATGCACAGCTGTTCCAGGCACAAGAAGACACAAACAGAAGCAGCCACTTTTATCTCACTCCACCGAAGGGTTACAGTGTCACTGAGCAGAGAGTGAGCCAAAGATATTCATGCTGCTGGAGTCAGGAGCTGAACCGAAATGCACACTCAAGGTAAAATTAGTATCTGGAGTGATAATGTTAATAGGATACTTGAATGTCCTACCAAAATTAGATTAAAATAGCTTCAGATGATTTTTAATGACATCGATGCTTAGCTGATAGACCTTCCTCACAGCAGACACTTCTACTTGTAGTAGCTAGAAGCTTAAATGTTAACAATCACACTAACGATGGCTCTATTCTGTTCAAGTAAGAGAGGCAGTCACTACTTTTACACAGACAAAATATTCTGTTTTTTGCCTTTGTTACAAAAAAAGACAATAGTCCTACTAAGCTGGTTACATGGCTAATGAAAATGAATATTTCACTTATACTCCTAAAGTGGCTTTCTACGAAGTCACTGCGTTGTTGCATGTCAATGAGTTCTAACTGACGTGTGTGTAGGCATCAGCTGTTCTGTTCATTCATTGAGTCCACATGTTTCTCTTACTTTTCTTGCTTTTATTAACTTACATTCAACACAACTTTTTATCCAGAGATGGTCAAACAGAGTTAGGTAGCTTAAACGCATTGATAACCGCCTCACTATCTTTCTCCCTGACGCCGTGACCACAGTAAAAAAAAAATCATGTGTCTCCCAGGCATGCAACACACCTGACTGCATTTCCCTGTCCATCTAAATAAGACCCTGTGTGTAGGTGACTGCAACACTGTGTTCATTAGTGGTATTACAGGAAACAAAAACAGGCAAACACAAGGAAAATTGGCTCTTACAACCTTGTTACATGCAGCTATGCATATTCTGATTAACATGCCCTAACATGTGGTTATCACATCGCAATATAGTACAGTGGATCGACTGGAACTGCTTGTGCCTTTTTGCTTCTCTGCATTAAAATACGAGTTTTTCAAAGTTTCCTAATGGTGGCAGATTTGTTGGACTGTAAAAATAACAGACATAGCTACCATGACGTCACTCCTGTTTTGAAGCCTCAAGTTCGGTATTTGGGTCATCCCCATCTTGGTTTTTTGGAGTCAGAAGTGATCTTACTTGGGAGAGGTTGGTGCTATGGAGTAGTGAGGGGTGGATCTGACTGAGAAGATAAGGAGCCTGCCACTCAATGCAGCCCTCCCTCAACAATGCATGAATTTAAGCTGTAAAAAAAATGTAAACAGATAGTTATATAAAAATGCTACCCCCGTACAGTTATGGTGAACGAGGGCATTAGTTTTTTGTGCCAGGCTGTAAACGTGCTTATATCTGCTGTAAAGTTGGCCATTTTAACACGGGGGGTCCACAGGGACTGACTCACTTCTGGAGCCAGCCTCAAGTGGCCGTTCAAAGAACTGCAGTTTTTGGATCTTCCATCTTGGCTTCATTTTTCTGCCATAGATGGACCGTACAAACTCAGCCTCCCTCTTTCATTCTTTAACCACCTTGAAAAGTCGGGTGTTGCAATACTTTTCTTCAAAAGCCTTGTAAACTGTTGGCAAGTTAGTTTGTGTATAACGTCTCCATGACATCACTCAGAGCTGACCATAGATAGGCTGGAGGCCATGTGTCACAAACTGTGGTAAAAAACATCAACAAACAAACACAATGTGTTTTGAATTACGTGACTATTATGACGTGCAAAATTCAGCTGGAAGCAGGAAGTGATGAATCCATAGGCTATACTGCATGATTTGCATATAGAGGGAAGTGACTACATTAAAGGGTTGGATGAACCTGAAGGCAGCAGGTATTGTAGAAAATTGAAACTCATGTTGACTACAAGAGTCTGGTGGACTATACAATTTTGTGTACAGTTGGGTCCTGCTGTCTTGTTTTTGGCAGAGTTTGTAGTCTTTGCCTCCAGTTGCCTGCCCTACATCTGGAGAGTGCACCGATGTATGGTGTCATATGCAAAGAAGCTATGAAGATGCATATTCCACATGTCTTAATGGGTGTAATGCTACATTTGGAAAAAGGTCTAATTTAGATTATACAAATAGAGCATGCTTTTACATGACTTGTATCACAGTTTGAATATTGTCATATTCGTATTAATAGGAGAATGTTAGTGTACATGTAAATTTACCCAGTGAGCCAGCGTGCACCATACCAGGAAACTGAAATCATATTAGCTAAATGGAATTCAGCCATCATTAATTTCATTATTTACACCTGCGCTTTTCCTACTGTAATAAGTCAAAATGTCTTCGGTGAATAAGGTTTGTTGTGTTTAAATGCATTTTATGGGTAAACATTGTAGTGGAAAAAAAATCAATGTAACAATAAGACAGAGGCACATAATAGAAATTGCCATAAAATCAATAGCTGATGTGATTCCAGGCTGCATTGTTCCAAGTACATTGGTTCATCACACACACACACACACACACACACACACACACACCTGTCAGACCCAATGAATTTTCCACCTCCTCCAGCAGGCAGCTGCTTGTTTTCTCGTATCAATCACCTGAATGTCTTTGTCAACACTAAGACCCTTTATCCATAGTTGACAGCTCTGAAGATAGATATGCATATTGAGTGCATAATTTAGTGCATGTCAGGTCAGTGGCTTGAACACCTTTATTCTGACTATGCAATACATTTTAAGGCTGTCCTCTGAAAGTCAAAGATTCGAATCATCAGTCAGAGACCCTTCAGTTGACTGAAGTCGAGCAGTTCCCCAGATGTAGCTGCAGAGTGAGCGCTTCCACGCTGCTCTCTGGTGGCATTCAGGCCCATAGGTAACGTTATCTTCTGCTTTCTGTGTAGAGGTGGTAAATTTACAGCTCACAACACCTTAAACTAAACAGTCTATGGCTTTTGTTTATTATCTGATGTTGGCAAAAACATTTCCCATCTGTTATTAGCATAGTTAGCACTCATTAGCTTAAAGAGCTAACTTCCTTGTTTACTATATTACGTAATCATAGTTGTAACCCTGAATGTCCTGCCGAACCCTGTTCAACTCTATATGGAAGACTGACCACTAGCTTCTACCCACAGGCCATCAGACTGCTGAATAATAGCGTGAAACACAGCCCAGTTGGATGCTCAGTTTGGTCAGTGGCATTATTGTTACATGGTCTCATCTCTGTAGTATTATACATATTTTCTCTTCAAGCATTTTAAGATCAATGTAGCTCCTGTTGATTAGTGATGAGAAAACTTTGAGAATAGGCTGGGCGATATGGAGAAAATCAAATATGACAGTATTTTGGACCAAATACCTCATTCAGTCAGGTGAAACAGCGCAAAAATCATAACAGCCTTTGAATATTGCTCTGTTATGGTGGACGTGTGGGGATCATATTACAGCCAACCAGCATTGTTTTAAATGATGATCTCATCATATTGCCCAAGCCCAGACGATATCCAGTCTCATATCATGATTACAGTGTAATATTATTGTGGTGTCACATGTAAAAAGGTATTAAACCCTTAACTCTTAAAAACTGGATAAGCACTGGACCTCTAATGCAAATATTTGGTAAAATACTGTGTACTGTAAAGGTCTAATATGTTAGATTAATTGGCATTTAGTGGTGGTGCTACAGATTAACACCAACTGAAACTTCTCCTGTGTACAAAGAGTGTAGGAGAACTACAGCGGCTGAAATGAAAACATGAATGGCCCTGTCTAGAGCTGTGTTTGGTTTGTCCATTCTGGGCTTCTGTAGAATAACATGGCCGACAATTCTTTGTTTCAGGTGATTATAAACGCAAAATTTTAATGAAAGCATAGTTATAAATATTAGATGCTATTTCTGCTAATAAATGCGCCTGTATCCTACACACTGGACCTTTAAGTAGTCTGTAAACAATTTTGTCTTTTTTCATATGCCATTTTATTTAATCAGTGGACTCATGGAAATGCTCTTTAATGTTCCACTGTTGCATGCAGTGAGTGTGTAATGCCTGGGCATCTTTATATTTTCAGTCATGTTTAAGTCCAACAAACCTTTTCACAGTACGCTGTTATATTTCAGCTCCACCTCGCCCGCTGCTGCACCACTGACCTGAAAGCTTTGCCGCTGCTCCGCCTCCACCTCCACCTCCACCCCAGCATCCACCTGTAGGTCTGTTCTCCAGGGAGGACAGTCATTATCACTGCTCTCCAAATCTCTGCTGTGCTGAGCTTTGTGTATCATGGTAGGTGACAAAGTCAGGGGCCCCAAACACCGGCAGTTATTTATAGATATTCTGCATTCATATGATATTCCACTCCAGGTTAGCTGAGAAATGTTTGTGATGCATGGAGGTGTTACTAAATCTTTGCTTCTGCCTCTCTTTGCTTGTGGTATGAAAACGGCTCATCAGTATGCTGATTTATCATTCCTGTTGTGCTTTTTATTGTTATCCCTCCCAAGCCAATTCCTCTTCTAGTCGTTGCCATGGCAGTTTTGAATCTTGAATTTTGGGTTGTGCCTAAAAATGCACAACACAACTCGGCCTATCGCAGAAATATCAACATCATCTCTCTTCCCCGCTGCAACACACTCTGCAGAGTAACTTCTGCTGTATGTGTGTGTGTACATGTGCATGCAGGTGTGGTGCGCACACGCCTGGTTAAATGGTGTTTTGGGGGGATTTGCTGCAGATATCTGAGTCGTGTGTGTGGGTGTTTTAATCTTGTAGCTCCATCCATCCACACAGAGCTGTTAAAGTTCATTCAGAGAGCTATCTTTTATTTTTTATAGCTCGGCTGAATCCACATTATTCTCTGAAGTAGCTTCAGAGGCTAGGACAGACATTTCAATCCATGTTTTTTTTACTTGTTTTTCAACGGAGTCATAGCATCAAGACTCATGTCTAATGCAGGAGGCACAGTTAGGCCTCTGTGAAGGTTGACCATTGTAAGGCTTTGTGTTCAGAAAGACTCAGACTGTAACTTTATAATAGCACAGGCGCATAATAACGCTGTTGTTTCCTGGGTTGAGCCCCCCGTGTTTTCAATTAACCTGCTGGTGCATCTGAGGTTGCTCCCAGCAATAAAACTTCCATTTATTCACTTTTATGCTTCAGTGTTAGCTGCCCCATTACAGTTAGTCATTAAAAAGTTATGTATCAATTGAATAAAACTTGGATTGAGTTGAAATCGACTTGAATTATTCATTAAAATTTGGGAATTTGCATTCATACACGTGCCCCCACTGAGGTTTTAGTGTGTATTACACCGTGTCATGAGCACCTACTGTCGATGCCAGATGTGCACAGAGCCCAAATGCACTGATTTCTCATGGATTATCTAAATTGAGTCAGTGAAGCCACAGGAGGTTTGACCCTGGCATACTCACCCACACACGCTCGGATATCTGCAGAAAATCCCTCAAAGCAGCATTTAACCAGGCCTGTGCACACACACATGCATGCACACACACACACCAAATGCTCTACCTCCATCAAAAAAAGTGCTTTATATTCTAAATTTCTCATCTCATCTGCTGATAAAAATGATCACATTAGTATTTTCATTACTAAATGACTTAATAATGATTCATTTCATTCATTTCTGTTAAATAATGAATTAAATTACCCACCCTTTCACTCAGCTACATGCTGGTCTTAATAAGGACACTTAAAAGGGGAAGACAATGTGTTTGTTTGTCAGCATCTGTGTGTGCGTGTGTGTGTGTGCACACATGTGTATCTCAGTCTCTGTCGTATATGCGTGCCTGTGTTGACAGATGAGTGATGCTCCCAGCATTGTGGATCTGCTGTTTGTGTATTCTTTCTGTGTTTCCTCCAACGCAGCAGCACAAGGCAGAATATATCACACTCTCCTCTCAGCTATACCGTAGCTACACAATACTTATCAACACAAACTCAAAAGTGGGGAGGTGAGGAAGGTCGGGAGGCCGTAATCTTTCTCAGTCAGGGTACCACTTTGTTAGAAGGAGATTATTTATGCCGTAAATTCCAGAGTGTGTCTTCTAATACACAAATTGCCGCTCTTTAATCTTTGGCTCCGTCGCCTGCGTGAATTCATGCACACACGTATTATATAATAGCTGTTTGGAAATGTGCTATGTGTTGTGTATGTGTGTCATGAAACATGTAGGCCAGGATGAGCTTAGGATGTCGCTACAGTTCACACTGCAGCTCTGTGACTCACTCGGCTCTCTTCTGGTTGACTAAACACGGCCCCCCCTTCCTCACTGGGCTCGACACATCGTGACTACAAATGTGCATCCTGCATGTTATGCAGAAAAAAGAAGAAAAAAGAAACCTTTTGAGGTCGATTTATTCATTATTTTACAACACTGTATTCGACAGCAGCGCTGTGTGACTTGAGTCTGAAGAACAATTTATGTCTCTTTGGATGTTTTTTATGACAAGAAAAGTGGCTTCCCCACATTTTGTGTCATCCTGCGTGCCATAAATTTGGATGCACCCTCGAGGCATTTGTTTTCAATAAATTTAAAAGCACAGTCCACATCTCTGTAGCAGTTCAGTCGTTAAACACTAAACATAAGGTGCGAATGAAAAGTGCGTGCTGGTGGCTGATGGAATGCGGTGCAATATTGTGCAGTAAGAGATGTGGCCGTGTGAGTGGTTTAGAGTGCAGCTGAAAAGCAGCCCTTTGATGGCATAAAGGTCAAGGAATACATTTCCATCAATTGAGATAGCATCAGTGTAAACCCAATCTGTACTGAAAGCTGCTCGCTTCTAGAAATCTCAAAGCTCGATACTGAGTGTGTCAGATCTGATAAATGCTCAGAGAATATTTCTAAATTAGTGAAAACTCAACATCCTTTAAGGAATAATTGACCTTCGAAGTCAATATGGAAGTTCTGTGAGTCTATATTTTCTTCCACTGCAGTCTCTTTTCTACTTCATGTGCTTCAGACGTGTGTGGGATTTTCTTCCCGCTTGAATAATCTCCTTTCTCCCTCTTTTGTACTGTCATCGTCGGCTGTGTTTTTTTTTTTCTGAAGCAAAGCTTGGAGCTGCACACAGTGCGGACGCAGCCTGCTGCTGGCATTTAGGAAGAATACTCCTCTCATGCCCTGAAATAGTGACTGTATAATGAAGCCAGGCATAGGGAGGAGATGTTTGTTAGGGAATAAGAAGTGGGAGAGACACCAAAACAAAAAGCGTGACGCATTAAGGGGTGTAGAAAATAAACTGTATCTCCTTAACCGAGAGGAGCGTATGTATTTGAGTTTGTGATGTGTCGTCAGTTGTTTGGAGTGTTTTGTTTCGAAGTTAAAGTTTGCTGAAACTGTGGATTTGCTGGCTAAACAGATGTAGAAAATATATTATTTGCATTTGATTTTCATAGACTTTACACGCTTATGCTACATTTTCTTTAAAGGAACAGTTCACTCCAAAATCAAACATGCACGTTTCCTCTTACCTGTAGAGCAATTTATCAGGCTAGATTGTTTTGGTGTGAGTTGCCGAGTGTTGGAGGTATCGGCTGTAGAGACGTCTGCCTTCTGTCAAATATAATGGAACCAGATGGCACTCGGCTTGCTGTGCTTAAAGTGCCAAAAAAAACAAAACAAATTGCATATGACAAACTCCATGCAGAGGGAAGCATGCATCTAGGCTACTGCTAGCTCTCCTAGCACCACTGAGCTAGCTAACATTAACTTAGCAGAGGAGGACACCAATAATGTTTTCATCTTACACCGTCAGAAGCACGCTTCCTGCTGCACAGTGATAAGGTTGACAGGTGTAGTTTGGTAGAAAGGAAATAGTTCCTACATGAAACTGCTCACAACAAGGTCCGTGGATTATGCGTCATGATTTCTAGAAAGAGGCATTGATGTTGAGTTTTTCAAATGTATTTTTGGTGCTTTGAGCACCACAAGCCGAGTGCCATGTAGTTGCAATATATTGAATAGGCAGCAGGCACATGTACAGCTGTTACGCTGCTATGCTAAACCCGGCTGGTAAAACGTCATCAACTAAGTCTAGCAAGCCCATTACTTAGTGCCTCTCTCTACGTGTTGCATCAGACTTGAGAAGTGTGCCTTGACTTCCTTGGGTGAGTGTGACCTCTCCTATCTGGGGGTGTGTGTGGTTGACTCCCTGCCAGGCCACTGCTCTCGCTCCTCGCCGTTCTGTCGGACCAGTCGGCTGGGCAAGCTCGCTCTTCTTCATGGTTGTTCGGAGTGAATGTGTATTTACATGGATTATTTGTAGTGTCAAACCCTTTCTCAGTCTCTTTTGTCTTCAGAGTGTCTTGCCTCCAGCGTCTCCCTTGTGGCTGCCCGCTCAGCCCAAAAGCCTCTCCAGCTCTCCCTCCAGGTGTGGCTAATTGTGGCTAATGAGTCATTACCACCAACCCCCAAGTGTGACATCAGTGCGGACCCTGCCTCTTACCACCTGCCTAAACCGCACCCAGAAGACATTCATTAAACTACCAATAAAGCTATCATAACAACGGCGAATATCTCCAGCACTCAGCAAATCACACCAAAACAGCCTAGACTGATAAATAGCACTACAGGTGAGAGGACCAATATGTATTTTCGATTTTGGGGTGGACTGTCCCTTTAAGTAACGCCATCATCACCTCCATGTGCTGTTTCTTTATGCTGCAGAAGAGCGCACATTACTGAGGAGCAACACGTTTTACTGGAGGGAATCATCTGACTGATTAAATCAGTCAATAGAAACCATGAGAGAGCAATGAATCTCTGTCCTTCGCCTCTCGTCCTGTCTCTATTTTCCTGCCATCCTCTACCCAGAGCGGTCTGAATTACAAATCAGCCGTGCCCTCAGTTATGCCACATGCTTTCAATAGCAAAATATTGGTATGAGCACATTCTCAGAGGGGAGTGGGGGGGCGGGGGGGGGGGGGGGGATTTTTCAGCTCTATGAGAATGAATCCACGAGAAAATGTGTCAGCACTGTGACATACACGAGCCCACAGTGGCAGGAAAAAGGATGAAAGGAAGACAGGTTGAGAATGAGGGTGGAAAGATGGATGGAAAGATGGCGGGAGAAGGAGGAGGGGCTTGCAGAGCAGGGTGGATGGTGTTTCCATCTCTGAACTCCACCTTATGCGTGCTCGCAGGAAACCCCTTCCAGTGGCTGCACACGGCACGCAGCGCTACAAGGCTGCAGCACGACACACGCACACGTAGCCTATGATGTAGGAGGATGATGACAGGAGGGAGGAGGAGGAGGCGAGGGGGGTGGGGAGGGGGAGTCAGCCAGTGAGCGTGCCGAGCGAGGGAGTAAGGGCAGAGTGAAAGGGTGAGATAAGAAGAGAGAGCAGCATCTCTTGAGCACATTCAGCTCACAGCAGCTCAGGAGGCAGGACGGCAGAGCAGAGGGGGGAGAGCACCTGCACCTCACCAAAGGGGGCGACACCACACCTCTCTGTCTCTCTCTTTCTCGGACACACACTCTCACGCGTCACACACACACGCATTAGTGAGGAGGCGTGAGGCTCAGGAGGAGGAACATCACATACACGCACGCTGTTTTGCTGGCTTAGCTGCGCTTTGGAGAGCTGTCTGTTGAAGACTGGACCAGAGCTGTATCCATCGCTTCATCCATCCTTTTCCTTCCTTCCTGCTTTCCATTTCTCCAACTCTGGAGCAGCTCTCCGTCACGCACTCCTCGATCATTTGGAGCGATTTGTTCTCTGTCATTCATCTAACCTCTGATCAGTGTGTCTCCCTGTGCAGCCACCTCTGCTTTTAGTTCATTCAAGAAGAAATCAAGAGACACACTTGGAGGGCAACTAACCGACCGACCTTTCAACCGCAATCATGAACTTCCTCCGACGCCGTCTCTCCGACAGCAGCTTCATGTCCAACCTGCCCAATGGCTACATGACAGACCTCCAGAGGCCTGACCCACCTGCTCCTCCTCCCCCAACTGCCACCTCTCCTTCCCAGCAAGGTGCACCCCCAGCTACGGCGCCCGCCCCTGCCCTGTCGCCGACCAAAGCTCCAGCGCCAGCCCAGGCACCCACCAGCTCCCCCGCAGCACAGGAGCGGCGTCTGAACCAGCCGGCTCAACAGCCTCAACAGGCCCAGTCCACCTCCTCCTCTGGCGGCTCCTCTGGCTTCTTCAGCTCCTTCAGCTCCATCACCAGCGTGGTCAAACAGACGGCTGCGTCCGCCGCCGGGTTCGTGGAGCAGTCGGCTCCCTCTCCGTCGCTCTCTAAGAAGTTCAAGATCCTGTTGGTCATTGATGAGCCCCAGCATGAGTGGTAAGATGCAAATGACTTTAGTGACGGGTTGAGTGTTGGCCAAATGATGATGGGAAGTTGGGTGGTTGTGTTGGCTGGCAAGCTGTTTCTTATCATTTTTTGGGAAGCTCTTCAAATTTGGTGTAAAAAATATTTGGGTTAAAGTCAGCCAGAAGGAATATGATTTACTGTTAATTTGAAAAGCAAACTCAAGTGTGGGTGCATTGGCCTAAAGCTGACTGACACATGTAATTGAGGTTGATTTTAATCTTGCGCGAATCCTGAAATGAATCCCTACTCCCTTTTTTGTTTGTGTTCTGTCTTTGTATTCAAATGTCTCCTCTCCTCTCACTAAAGCTGCTCCCAAAATAGAAACAGCTCCATTAATCTAAACAGACAGGACAGCTTTTCTCTGGGGTTCGGATTCACACATCCCACCACCAAGCTCTGTCACCTGCTTCTGTTTTTGTGTGTTTATGTGAACCTTTATGACGCCATGTGCGCGCATGCTTATGCTAATATCTGTGTGTTTGAGAGCTATGAGTAAGTGTTTCCATCACTTGACTGCACAAGTTGGCTACCAGGATATTATCCTTAAGCCATCAACTCGTATATCATACGCTGTCATAAAGGAGCATGTAGCTCTGAATAAAACATCACAAACACAAGTGAAATGTAACCCCTCGGCTGTGTAATAATGTTTGCCATCCCATTCGCTGCTGTCTGTTTCAGCAAAATCACATTTTCAGGCTATAAAGCTTTTCTGTGTGGATGTTGATGATGGATTTTACAGCCGTTCATTGCTGTCATTATCTCGATGTAGTTTCATCCTGTCAGCCCTGTGTTGGATGGCTATGTGACAAAGTGGCGACACTTTTGACCTTTTCAGTTTAATGGACATTCTGGAGTGTTGTCATGTGGCCATTATTGTGTACTAGCCCACATAAAACTGAGTGTGTTTACTGTTGCAGACAAAATGTGATATGGTCAACAACAATGACAAACTGTTTCCAAAGTCAAGAGTGGAGATGCTTTTAAGCCATTACGCCCGAAAAGTTCAGTGACAACTGAGTAAACTCCATCTGTGGAGGAAGACTGTGTGATCTGGCTAAAAGCTCTATGTGAGTAAGGCCCAGTTCAGACCAAAGATTTGCTATGAGACGAGCTAAAACCTGCTAAAACTGCACGCAATGGTGAAACCTGCTAGTTTATACCAATGCAACTAGACGAGATGGTGTACCGTCTCCATAGCAACAACTCTCTGCACTTCCATTCTAACTTCCGGCTTTTCAGGTGCAAGTTAACGACTCCAAAGCCAAGTCAAGACCAAAGATTGCCGACGAGAGGAGTTGAAACAGGCAACTACCTGCGACACGCCGTTCTGCAACGTTGTAAAAACCTGCCGATTCACACCAATGCAACAAGATGAGACAGTATATCATCACTATGCTTTTCAGGCTTATTTTGTGGCTGAATATAATATGTAACTTCCTAAAATATGAATGAAGATAGTGATAGTGAGATACTGGCTACAGTTGCATTTGTAGTAGTGATGAAACTGCGAAAAACAAAAACAAACGAGCATCAGATGGACTGTATTCATAATAAATACGCCACGATAAGTAAGTAGCACCAAGAGGTTAGTCAGCGAGAGTAGTACAGCCAGCAGCAGCAACCCACCGCCCAACACCAGCACCCCATGAGAATGGAAACCAAGGGCTAGGCGGGGACGGAGCACCTGCGAACATGCCGTCTGTGGTCATTTTGACTTGTACAGCGGACTTCACTGCAAGCCAACTGGGGAACAGGTGATGAGCTTTACTTTCTAAAACTAGCTGCCGGCGGAGTCGCAGGTGACACCATCATCCGGCTTGAGCGGAGCTCAGAAGGCCAGTTCACACCACTGCAACTTTTCTCTGCTACGTTCCAAAACAGTTTCATCTCGTTGCGAATCTTTGGTCTGAAAAAGGCTAAAGCATACTTTGTATTTTTGAGTATGTCTCTGCGACATGCGCACATGCAGCCAACCAAACAACACCAACACACCGTGAGAACATATGTGTTAACAGCTGCAGGGATGTAAATGGGACGGACTGGCGGGGACGGAGGGCTGTAGTCAGAGAATGCCACAGCAAGCGAACAAGCTGCCTGCGGACAGTTCGCAACTGACTCGACCAGCTGACTTCGCTACAAGCTAATCAGCTGTTGAAACAAGGGACGTGCCTTTCATTCTAAAACCAGTCGCTGGCAGGTGACATCAGCAGCCGGCTTGAGTCAAGCTGTAGCAGGCCAGGTTTTGTCTCATCACAAATCTTTGAACTGGGCTTACACAGAGCTTGAGTTGAGATTGGTTTGTCAACTTTGGTGGGAAAGCTGGCTGTACTCTATTTGAAAATTTGAATATGCTTCAGTGCACAGAAAGTATATGAATACGTCCCTTGTTGGAATTTTGTCACTGTAGGTGTCTGATCCCAAGATTTAAGTGTCTGAACAGTGTAAACTGCAAATACAGCTTGTGAATGCGATGCCCCATTACCCAGTTTGGCCCACATTCCATTCTCTTTAGTATTCCAATGCCACAACACTACTATCTATAATCTTGTCTGTACTGATGGCATTTTCTTCCAAATAAACTGGTGCCACATACTATTGATGAACCAGCGTCAGAGTTACAGACACTTGTATATAAAACAGCCTGAATGCTAATCCACTGCACTAATGTGTTTAGTGCAGTGGATATTATTCCCAGCACAGGATTATCTCTCCAGCATTATGCATGTGTGGATACATGCATGACTGCTGAAGTTCCACCACACTGTACTTGCTGAATGTGACTGTCAGCTCTACATTATGCTAATCCTGCATCTCTCACTGTGAGTGTTTTTGGTGGCTTATGATTGGATGGCTGCCACCATCATGATGCGGCGATGTCTGAATGTCAGACACTGTATGTGAATGCATGTTGCCTTAACAGTGAATGTACATCAAGATCGCATATATGTATGAGGATATGAAACGCTTTTTCAGACTGTGATTTTAAGCTGTAAAATCTGAATGGAAAAAGATTTGTGTTTACTACCTCTTTGCACCTGCTGAACACATGAACCAGTGCCAACTGTACATAGAAAACAAATAAACGTCTGAGAGTTTATTCTTACACAGCAGCTGATTTTACAACCAGATTGTTGCCTTCTAAAATCACTGCAGCCTGTCGTTGCTGAAGCCTCTCTTGGCGTACGACAATCATTTAGAGTGATTTGTAACCACCACTGATGATGTGGTTTGACTTTGTATTGTGGCTTCACAAAGAGGGGATGTGATTGCTCTACATTTGTGAGATATGCACAATATGCATATATACTGCGGGTATTAAGTGAGCATAATTTGAAGCCAATGTAGAAATACATTTTTAGGTATATATACACAGATGCAAGCTTCACATATAAGAAATGTAATGCAATGAATTCGCAGCTTCACTGGCATCAGGCCTTGTTTCCAGAAGTCCTCCCATCTTGTTTATAAACAATATTTCATCCAAAGAGCTCAACATAAATATTAATGTTGATTCTTTGGAAGGGGGGGGAGGGGGGGGGGGTGGCGCTTGCAGACAGAGCTTCCCTTAAAGCATCTAGGCCAGAGAGGCCTTCTGCTAAATGTTATTGATTTTCCACTCAGCAAAGAGCGGAGCCCGAGACTCTCTGTAATATATCCTCGAAAAACAAAAAGTCCCCCTTGTAAAGATTCTGTGTGTCGTTCACATCTAGGCTGTTCTGATCAATCAGAAATGAGAGGACCTATTTGTCTGTTTGACTTCAGCACACACAGATTAAGTTTTTGATGGATAGCATCAGGCTGAAGCCAGACTTTTACTCATCATCATGAACGTCTGTCCTTCAGTTTGAATGAAATTGAAAAGTTCGACTACAAATTAGTGCACATTGTGGTTTCTGAGGTTTGATGCCATCACTTTACTACTTTACAACTACTTTGTTACTACATTACACTCAATACAACTTTCTTGCATGATTTAAGAACTCCAACGGGGTTGATGGGCAGGTTTAGGCAACAAAACTCTTTGTTAAGGGTTTGGAAAAGATCGTGTTTGACATGAGTCACATGAGCCGTCTCATGTGACTAACAACATAAAAGTGCAAAAGACTGCAGTTCCTTGAGTGGCCACTTGAGGCTGGCTCTGAAAGCACGTCAATCCCTGTAGACCCCCATGTCAAAATGCCCAACTGTACAGCAAAAATAAACATGTTTACAGCCTGGTACAAAAAATTATTGTGGTCTCTATTGCTAATTTCCCTTTCTCACCTATTTACATTTTTATTAAGGCCTAAAGTAATGCATACTTAGGGGGTTTGTTACATCCACTCCTCGCTCCTCTACAGCACCAGCCTCTCACACAAATATGCTCAATTTTGACTCTAAAACATCAAGATGCGGTGGCTGAAATGCTGAACTTGAGGCTTCAAAATGGGAGCCGACAAAGCAATGGGTGAGGTCACAATAGCAATATTCATTATTTTTACAGTCTATGCAAACAACTCATGTGACAAATGAGTGACTTATGACTCCCTCAACTACAACTAACTAACGACTGACTAACGTCAGACTAACAACTCACGTGACGAACAAGTGACTAGCGAGTTACTAACGAGTGACTAAACAGTGACTAAGGTTTGACAAACAACTTACGTGGCTAACGACTGACAAATGGCTGACATGTCAAAATCACTCAACGCTGATTCTCAGTTTTTCATGGGACATAAATACTGGTCTCCTGAGTTAAAGTCCTGTGCTTGTTGGACCAATCCACCTCCTCTCCCACCCATTCTGCAGACTGTCACACTCTTTATACTACGGCTGTTATTCTGAACGTCCTATAATGACCAGGCCCCCAGGAAGTGCACTGGGCTTTGAAGCCAGTTTTCATAGTGGCCAAACATAGTACTGCAACTTCAGGATCTGTCATGTGATGCCACTGGGCCCAAAAAGACCTATTTACCTACAGACTTACAATGTGAAAAGACGTCCATAAATTAGTGGAAGAATTTTTTGAGTGTCACAACCCTTTCACTATCAAGATTTAATCCATTCGGTCCAATAACATTTGAGAAGTCTAAAACAGCTGCAAGATGAAATTATTTTATCCCCATTCAAGTTAGTGGAGCCCTAAACCGGAGGTCAGCAACTTAGCTGGCGGAAGTTGGCTGCTTGGCCGTGCTCGGCCCAGTTGGCGGTCTTAAGTCTCCAGTGTGCCTGCTCTGTTGGCCCAATGATGCAGAAGCAAAGCTGATCATCTGGGTAATTTCATACACGGAATGATTTAGGCATGTGTCACTGAGCAACCTTCATAGGAGTGAACAGAGCCCTGCCACCAGTGCTGTGTCCAAGTCTCTTAATACATCCATGATAATGACACAGATAGGTTTACATTAGAGTTGTCTGAAAGCCCGGTGCATCTCATTCAGATGCTAAAGAGTCCATTGTGCATCCGTTCCTGATGCAGACGGCTGCTGACCAAGCAGCTGTTTTGATGCCCTGGGAAAGAGACCAGGCTGCTGGGAATCACATTTGGTATAGAACAAGTTTCTATGAATGAAGCAATGTAATACTACTGAGTACCAGACCACTTGTCATCCAAGAATCTGATACAAACACGGCCATTTTACACTCTCACTAATGAATTACAAGTTTGACGAACAGATTGATTGAAAGGCTAAATGGGAAGGACATGCAGTCATTATTGGTCATTTCCACCTGTCAGTTTCAATTACCTAAAACACCATAATACACACTCTCACAGTGGTTCTGATGATATGTTTGTAGTGGATGATAGCAATAAGAAGAGATGAGGCTTTTATTTTCTCTTGCTCTGTCTGTCTTCTTTTAGTCCTGTGTGCCTTCATTTACCTTTCCCTGAAATTAAACTTCTTCTATTGGCAAATTTGAACTTTACTCTCTAAATTGATGTAAACTTTGCATCTTGAAATCGACAGGTAAACTAGACAGGCAGCTAACAACATGCCATAACTCCAAATAACACTGGCATCCCCTTTGGCAAGCAGTAGCAGGTAGTTACATGAGTACAACTACAGGTATCAGGACTCTTTCTGCGTCTGCTCATTCCTTTTGCACTCAAATATCGACTGTGATGCTATGATGGCGTACTCTGACTGTGCCACAAAAACAGACCACAATGGGACTCTGGCAATAAAGTGGCGAGATGAAAGAGTGAATGCATTTTGGAGGCAATTCAGAATGTGTGTGCATGTGTGGCCTCATGTCGTCCTTATGTAACAGACCCGAGCCAAAGAGGTTGCTGAGGGAAGAGACGGTGTCCTCCAGGGCCTTTCAAGGTGATATCGGCACAGAGGGGAGGATGAAGGAAGATGGAGGGAGAATATCTGGGAATCTCCCTTTATCAGCTGTCTAAGTGATGCTCTTTCCTGTTTGTCTCTGTGTGTTATTCTCTGCCTCTTTTCTCCTTGCCTCCCTCTCCCTGCCTTTTATCGTGACAGTCTGTGTGTATGTGTGTGTGTGGCTCCAGAGAAAGTGCTCCGGGTTCCTGATGTGATGAAGTAATGAGAAGAGACGTGGTGATTCAGCAGTTTCAGCCCAAAGGCCACATCTGCTCTCTTTCTTTTGCTCTCTATATCTCTCTGCATCTCTCTCGCTGACTTTTTATGCTCTGCGTTTCTTTATCTCTCTGTTTATCTATTGAGTATGTTCTCTGCAGCTTGTGCCCGAGTACCAGTGAGCATATTTATCACCTATATTGCATAAGTACCCATCAGAGGAGATTATTTTGGACTGTTGGCTTTTGTTATGACTCATGGCGAGGGGGGGTTGTTGGTTTGACTGCAGGTTGACGCACAGTTCGCCGCCGACCAGGGGTTGATGGTGAATGTCATCCAATCGCCCTGCAGTTAAAAGCTCAAGCTCTAACTGGTTGGTATTTAAGAGCGTACTGATAAGCCAACAAGTAGAAACATTTGAAACTGCCTCACAGAAATGGTGGGGGGTGTAAACGTTCCTTTAATCAGTTATTCCTACTGTGTCGTTTTCTCACAAACTGTCTGAGAAGCATCAAAACTAAAACATATGAGAAAATGCATCACATTTCTGTTGGGGTTATTTTGGCTTCCTGTGGTTGCACAGCAGAAAAGTGCTGTTTTAATCAACTTAAATTATTTTTAGTATGATGACAACAACCTGCATTGAACTTAAACAAGAACATTAATGGGAACCTGTTTTGCTTTTACTTATTTTTTATATATATATATATGATGTTGCAGAGTCAGATATTCATATTAAACATGGACAAAGTTTTAAAAAATGTGGTAAATATGTAAAAGTGAGCAAGAACCTCCAGTGTTTTTTTGTTTGCTTTTTCTGACTTTTGAGACAAGCTGGCGTCAGCTCATGCCAGATTTCTTTTTATGGTCATCTCCTCCAGGCATGCCACTGTAACTGGTGACACTCCATGCTAAAGTCAAGGAAACACAGTCTTGTTTGCGGATGTTGTTAATTTCTCCCCGATTTCACATCATATTCCTGCTGGAACATGTCCGGTTGTGTTTACAAGCTTTTATTGGAAAGTGCTGCTTTTCTCCGTTACAGTCATTCCTCATTTGCAGTGCCTGTGCAGAGATATGGAAGACCTGGAAACGCTGACCAATTATAGCAGACCGGGCTTTTTCGGGAGGGGGACAGGCACTAAATGAAGTGTCTCAGACAGCCCGTCACAATGACGTCAGTTTGTTAACTGGAGACAAAACATGACTCCAGGGCTGAAGGCTACATAAGAGTCTTAAAATGTTGTCTTGGTGTGTTGTTGAGCCAGAATAGAAGGAGTCATGGTTCAAAACATAATTTTTAGTGCATAGCAGCCACTACAAACTGTCAACAAAAACAAAGACAACTCGGGTTAAATGTGATAAGACGAAAGAAGTGGGCGGAGGCGATCATCAAAAATGCTCACATGTGCAGCACACACTTCATATCAGGTTAGGGAAGAAGTATTTACTGTTGCAGGGATGAATAACGTTATGTGTATTAAGAGTGTTAAGAAGAATATTGGATTTCTCTGTAACGCTAACCTTTTAGTGCATTAGCTTCGATAGCACAACAAACTGGAGGAAACTGTTCAAGTGTCGTAAGATTGGCATAGTAATCAACCACAAAGCCGACCATCCCACCTTCAGCAACCCTGTCAAATCATCCATCCACTGAGTGAGAGCATAGGGTCGGCCAGTCTGGTCCTGTTGCTCAGCGTTTACTTATTCAAGTAACAATCGGAGTTCCCGAGAGTGAGTGACCTGACATGGTGCGTTCGAAATTCAGTTTGCCGCTCTACACTAAAATGAGAGCCCTCTTGGTCGATCACACATTCGCTCCATTCGGCTGCTGCTTCATCTCCCCAGACAGAGTGCCGAGAGAGTGTTCTGCCTTTCTTAGAGTGCGGTGCTCTGAATAACGGAACTGTACATTCTGACAGTGTTACGAATTTACAAACAGTCCACTTTGTGCCAGAGTGTGCTCCGGCACTTGGAACGAGTATTTCTGAATGCACCACTCGCATCATCTTTCTACATTGTCTAAAACAAGCCAAAAGAACTCCCTAGCTAGCGTTGGCTAATGTCTGTGGAGAATTGTTTTGCCTCCAGCTAAGCCCCACCCACCAAAATACAAAATATGTCATGCTGTTTACAGTAAAAGCGTCTATACGTGGTATAGACTCTATACAACTGAGACATCGCCGTTCACACTTGTGTCCATCATGCGTTTCCTGCTGACCACTTGTGTTTGGATTACATTACTGCCTATATCACTTCACATCACCTCAAAGGTCAAGAGGCCAGTCGCACAGTTATTACATCCACACTCTCGCTAGCTGCCTGCTAGTCATGTAAGTGCTTGTGTTGGTGCAGCTTAGATTTCACGTCAGCAGAATTCAACATGTCTCCTTACATAGGGCAAAACATTGGACAGTTACACAACACTCAGTCCAACTTGTAAAATGAGGACATTATAGAGTGTCAGCACCCTGTCACCAAAACAGCCAACACGTCCTACATTGATGATGTGGTTCTTGAAGGGGACGCATCAGGACACATTAGTGTTCAGGGTTTCCTACACATTCATCTTTGGAGCTGGACCATTTGTTAAGAGTGCTGTTGGCATACCATGTACAACCCCCCCTATCATCTACTGCTAAACATAGATTCTAATTCTCTGGGAAACACTGAATGAGATGTTTTCAAATGTGAGTGGTTTAAGTGATCAGATAATAATGCATCTTGGTGTTTGTTTGCACTTGTATTTAGCGCTTTCCGCTTGTAAAATGATTACCCAAGATGCATTAATACCAGGTGTAAACAGGCTCAGACGGGGAGTGAACACAGACAGTATGAGGAAAATATAGTGTTTTTGAACATTAAAGCATGTAAACATGATGTGGTAGAAAATCAAAATACAAGTATGAACCAGAAAATGAGCATAACAGGTCCCCTTTAGGTTTGTGCATCTCTGTGTGGTTGCATTCATGCATGAGTTTAAAAAAAGCCTTTAATTTTCTCCATCACCTGCAGAGACAGGAGTACACAGTGAGAGCAGGTGGGGAGGTGGAGCTGAGTATACCTCCATCAACATCACACACAAACACACACACACACACACACACACACACACACACATGAATTTACAAGCACCTGCATGCTCTGGTTCTTTTCCCCGTCATCTAATTATAAACGACGGGAAAACAAAAAGTGTTTTCACACAGAATTCAGCATTTTTTGGTGATATGCAGTTCTTCGTGTCTGCTGACCGAGTTTACTATAAAACTGTGGTTTGGGAATAAAGCACGTCATTCTTAAAGGTTATTTGCCAGAAAAACACTTTTTCACAACACACCCACATGCAGTGCAGCACATTCACTATAAACAGTAAACAGGTCACGCTGTTTAAAGGGTGCTCGTGATTTCTTCTGGATGTAGTTATGATTTTATGGCCGTTATTAGGAATTATCGGTGCCATTAGGGTTCTCTGCTGCTTGTTCACACACACACACACACACACACAGGCTGAGAACTGACCTTATTACAGCCGGTGGCGATGTCATGTTGACTTTATAGGGTCCTCATGGTTTCGACCTTCTGATGTCTTGTACATCTCAGCTGTTACAAGACCAGTGGCATTTTCAGCCCATTGGATGATACAGAAACAACTCCAAGGTAAAATTTGTAATCTTCTAGTTTTGGGGGTTCAAATGGGTCTGTCCTGATAAGAAAAATGAAAGCATTTATCGGTTGGCTAATATGATCTAATTCACATTATCTAATGCCTAGCTCACACGACATGACCTGATTTTTTTCTTTGGAGCTGCCCAGCAAAAGATCAGAGATCAGAGGCAAATCAGCGTTGGCTCAACGTTCGCAAAACAGCACACAAGCCCTGTGTGTGACCTGTTCAAAGACCAAAGCTTAGAAGCTACTGATGCATTACAGAAACATCCAGCAGGTTAAACATCCGGACCTGTTTGGGACTTTGTCAGGGAGCTACAGCCAATGAGCGCACAAAATATAGGTTGAGGGGGAAACAGACATACTTACATACATACCCCCAGGAGGGGGCGTTTGTTTCCTGTATGCTTTGCATTTGCATCATGGATTGAAGTTGTTGTGTGCCAATGAAAACAAAACATCCTGTCTCTCACGTCTTGTCACATCTCGTGCATATTTGTGATAAAACATAGTTTAGAAATCAGACATACTCACTGGGGATTCCTCCTGGTAAAAGATCTTGTAGCATGTGACCCCTCCATCACTGGTCAGTCATGTAGTGTGAAAACAACAACTCCTGATTTCGAGAAAGCAAGTTGAGTAGTGTGAATAGCACAGCAATCTGACACTTTTTAAGACTGTGTTGTGTAAACTTGGCTTAACAAGGACCTCTAGTGGCTGTGTGAGTTATGTCTCAGCCATTTAACCACTGGAAATCATTAATCATTAACGAAGCGCTAAGAATCATTGATCAACAAATCATTTATTTGCCACATGAATACACAATGTAGCTCCAGTGAAATGTGGTCCCATCAGCTCCTTTAACTTGTGCACTGTAGTTAAATCCTTTTTTTTTTGCGTCTTCTTACATTGTTGGCTTTTATAATTGCCCATGTTTCCTGATGGTTCTGGTAATCCATGGTTTCTGGTTGTGGAATGATTTAACCATCCACACATGCCGACTCCAACAAGACGGCTGCATGGTCGCTCCTCCTCAACACGAGCAGCGTCACTCTGCAGCCACCTCTGAACAGCGTATAGCAGTGATCCACAGCAGGAAAGTGACGGCGTCTCACATTCACTGTTAGGGCCCATTTATGCTCAACGTTAAATACGGATCTGGATACGGACGGAGCCTTCTGTCCATGCTCCGCGTTCATTTCGTCCGTATTTCTGCATGTTTCCATAAAGCTTCTGGATACGAGCCAAACGGAGCAGTACCACCGGGAACCATGGGGGCAGTGTTGCTGTCACTACCCGATACGTAGCTCTAGTGAGACACAAAGAAGAAATAACAATTCAATTTCTCTCATCGGCAGTACTAGAGAAAAGAATTCTCCGTCCTCCAGTCGCGATGTATTTAACGGTATCACCGACCATTGCCTCCTACAACGCTGCCTCTGTTTTTGTCTTTTATGCAAGAGGTACATTATCAATATCTCCTCCACAGTCGCCATGTTTGTTTTTGAGTTTGTTGTTGTCATAAACTTTTGA
Source organism: Epinephelus lanceolatus (assembly GCF_041903045.1). Taxonomy (NCBI): domain Eukaryota; kingdom Metazoa; phylum Chordata; class Actinopteri; order Perciformes; family Serranidae; genus Epinephelus; species Epinephelus lanceolatus. The sequence goes on along the minus strand of NC_135734.1, from coordinate 31,855,255 downwards.
CTCTGGGCTGCCTCCTGGTGGAAATATTGGTTAACATCCATGCCAACGTAAAGGGTGCATGGAAGTATGTGGGCAGTGACGGTAACATCGTTTGAAACGGACGTATACATTTTCGTACGTAAAGGGAGCATAAATGAGCCCTTACACCAGGCCTTATTCACAATAAAGCACACATCTTCTTTTGCTTGCCTGCACAATGGCTAGCAGGATGCTAGTTTGACTGGTGATCATCTACTCCATCTTTTCCTCCATGTTTTTATTCGAAAAGCTCAAACTGGCTAGCTTGCAGAAGTAGGCAGGAGGAGAGTTTAAAGACCCCTGAGTGAGACAAAAAGCAACACTTGCAAAATAAGAGCATAAAATTGGCACAAATTCAGTGGAGCTGGAGAGACGACTGGAAACATCCACGCCTACGTCATGGCCTGACCGATCCTAAACTTTGACCTTCGGTAATCAAAAACAGAATCTTTTCCTGACCTTAACCAAGTAATTTTTGTGCCCAACCCAACCAAACTTTTACTGCAGCAGTGGCAGATCAGGAACAAGTATATTGCTGTGAGGAAGAATTTCCCTTTGGGGACAATAGAAGTCAAATTCAAAATTCAAAGCGGTCATGTGAATAATTATTTTAACATTTGCAATGTTTTTGTAAGGCACTCAGAGAACATCCTGCCTACAGTGAAGTCAGATCAAAAACCCCTCATGTAAGATGTTTTACAATGAAAAATAACATTTGTTGTTTAGTTTGGAGGACTTGTTCCTTGTAAACATATTATCTTTAGATGGCATCTCAGAAACAAACAGCCCTGAGGTGTCAGATTGTAAACATAATCACTGGCATTACAAAATAAGACCCACTGACCAAGTTGTAGTTCTCTAAAAAATCAACTAAATCCATAAATAATTTATATGTTGTGTTCTTGAGAGTCTTTGAACACTCATATATATTCATATTTTACTGAACGGTAGAAACATATGCTGGTTTCACTGGGCAGCTTTCATGCATTTTAATTAAAATGCTTATGCATCCATACTGTCTCTGCGAGGAGTACCTAGATAAACAGAAGGCTTATGCTCGCTCCCTGGAGACCAGACTAATAGTGAATGCAGATGTAGCACTGGCTGTGTCAATACCGACTGACTAATAACCAGCGTTAAGGAGAGCTTTTATCCCTGTGGCCTGGTGGGGCTAAAGATCACCCATTGCATTTATGTCAGGGAAAGCAGTTAGCCTCTTAGCTAATTTAGACGTGACAGGAAGTTAAATATCTTCTCTGTGTGTATACAGTATGTAAGTATGTTTTCTTTTACATTTTCATATCTGTGCTGTTTTTTTTCTTCCTCCTCACTGTGGCAGACATTTTGTAAAGACAATTAGATAAGCACAGCACTTACTGCCCGTGTCCTACTATCTCCATAAATTTACACCTCAACAGGCTGTTTAACTACAAGAGCCAAACAGCTTGAGTGGTTTTATTCCAAAAAGTATAATGTAACCAAGAAGCCACATTACAGGCTGAATGACTGGTTAAATGAATGATGCCAATACAAAACTAACAAGGAGCAAAGGACCCGATTGGGATCCTTTAAAGGAGTATACACCAATAAATGAAATTGTACTCAAAATCCACATTTTGAGGTTTGGTTGTCTTACTATAAAATTATGAAAACTCTGTGTTTTCTCCTCACTGACTTGGTCAATCCATGTGAAATTTGGCACAGTGGCAGAGGGTCATGGGAGGATGCGAATGAAGCAATATTACATCAATTGGCCAAAGGGAGGTGCTATAGCAACTGATTGAAATTGCAAACTTTGAATGGGCATATCTCATGCTCCGTATGTTGTAGAGACATGAAACTTTGCACAGAGATGCCTCTCCTCATGAGGAACAAATTTGCCTCAAGAACCCATAACTTCTGGTTATATAGATTTTCCGCCATTTTGAATTTTTTGAAAAACACTTAAAATCGATCTCTTCCTAGGAAGTTTGACCGATCTGCATGAAACTCGGTGAACATAATCTAGGGACCAATATCTAAAGTTCCCTCTTGGCAAACGTTGGAAAACTTACTAAAACTGAGCTTCTATAAGGCAATGAATATTGTGGAGGGCGTGGCTCATCACATAAAGGTGTATAACATCTCAAGGGTTTCACCAATCACCACGCAACTTTGTAGGCATATGACCACACATAATCTGAGGGGACCCCCCCATTATTGACCCCATCAAACAAAATGCGGGCGCTAGATAGCTAATTTCTTATCTAGGCCTAACCGCCATATTGATTTTTACTAAACTTGGTAGATATGTAGAACAGGACGCCTCAAGGTGACTGGAGAAATTTAACTCTAATTGGCAATTGGGTGGCGCTATGACAACAGAAAAATGCTTAAAAATGGCTAAAATGTGACCGATCGCTGTGGCTCCCCCTGTGGCCCAATGTTTGGGGTTTTTTTTTTTCTAATTTTTGGTATGACTAAGTCATGGTATGGTATGCTGTACATAATCACGGATACTGTCAGTGTGTCATTCTGTCAGTCAGTCATTCTGTCTGTCCCACGTTTTTCTACTCACTGACGGGGTCAATCTATGTGAAACTGCACATAGGCATTGAGGATTGGCATAGGTAGAAGGTGACAAAGCTACCAATGGGTATGGATTAGTTGAGCTAATGTAACAGATACAGGGTAATGAAGATATCTATCTGTTGGCTTGTTACTTTAGCTGGGGATGGGCGGTTTGATAAATATCAATACTCTCAATACTATGTTTTCATAGATTGATCCTAGCATCAATAGGATGATACCAAAAAGGATTAGTTTCTCTCTTTGGTGTCCAACATATTCATATTTTAAAGTTAGAACTGTCTATGCAAGCAATACTCTGTGGTCGTGAACACATGTAGTGCACTTCAGACCCAGCAGCTTCTTCTTAATTTCACTTTCACCTGATGTTGGCAGAAGGAGGATGGTGAGCTCACCTCCCAGCCTTCCCGTTTGCTGCTGGGAGCTGACGCCTAACCACCAACTGTGTCATGAATAAAACTGCATGTGCATCTGTATGACTGTAGCTGTCCGCAGACGTTCAGTGCAGAAAGCATGTTTGAGCCGGACTACTTCAATCCAGCACGTAATAGTCATGATGGGTTATTGAAAGAGCAAATAAACATGAGAGAGAGAGAGAGCTTGGAGCTGCCACCAAAAAGAAGAGAGGAGAAGGAGAAAGCCTCAGCATCCAGACATCTGACACAGAGACAGAGTTCACTGGCAGAGTCTGTTCAGAGAGGCTCAGGCAAGGAATATTCAGGCATACAGCAGCCTGGTAAAATGAATATTTCAGTTAAATCAGATCCTCAGCACTGGTTATTGTTACCTTTTCAAACTGTAATTGGTCAGCACTTGCTGTAACTTAAGCAGACTAATTATTTACCTCATATATCATGACACACTGCTTTCCCCCACAAAAAAATAGCCAATTTTGATAATAAAAAGTGTAGTATCAGTATTCAGATATTCTAACTTGTCATACTTGGTATCGTCTCATGTTGCTATTAGCCTATTTTCCTTCTCATTACTACTACAACATATTGTAGTGTAATGCCCTCTCCTTGTGATACACAAAACATTTAAAATATCTACAACTCTTAAAAACAGCTGCTGGATGGTGGGTAAAGAACTATCAATAGCTAACATGTTAGCTGAAAGCTATTTTTGCCCATTAAAAAGAGTCATTTAGACTGGTGAAAACTGTTTGGCCACCACTGTCTGTCTGTGCTGCTGAAAGGACTGGAGTGGAGAAATGGACACCAGGAGTGAGACGTTTGTTGTGAATTTAGGCTAAGCAGGCATTAATATACTCATTAAACCCTATAATGCTAATCCTATTTTGCTGTATTGTTTGCTTGCACTGTTTTTCCCCTCTTTTTTAAATAGGGAATACCTTACTTAATAGAAACATGTAACATGTGGGTCTGTACTTTATATGTCTAATGTATGTCTAAATGGAGGCTTATTGTAACGATCTGGTACCAAACTGGGACTCAGTTGCAGAGGAAAACATAAAACACCAAGAACAGTTTATCAAATCCAGATCTTTTCTTAGGAGGTCAGGGGTCAAACAGGTGAAGGCAGTCAGCCTTAAATCCAAGAGTCAAAAACCAAGAAATAATCACAAGGAAGAGGCTTGAAAGCATGAACACAGTAGGGCGGCAATTACAATCTGGCAACTGAATGGGGGGAAACACTGGGCTTTAAATACACTGGGTTTGATTCCTAACTACACACAGGTGAGTGGAACAAGACACAGGTGAAACACATGAGGTAATTAACAAAGGCAGGAAAACTCAGGAAGTAAAAGACACACTAAACACAAAATAAAACAAGAAGTGGACACAAACACATGAGCATAAACTTGACAGAAAATCACACTCATTCAGTATTGACTACTGAAAAATGGATTCCCCGTATTAGAATATAATCCTTTTTAAGATTTAATTTGAGAAAAACAAACGCCTGGACATTCTTGTGTCAATACGTACAAGAAAAACCTCAAAGACTTTGATAAACCCAGGCAAAATTTACTTAAAATGTAGTCGAAATATGTCTGTAGTTTTCACAGATGGTTATGCAGGGCAGTGGTGACAGAATTCAAATGCAGACTGAGAAGCAGCAGGATGAATGCAGTGATTTATTGATGACATAGCTCACAGGCAGGTACAGGTAGGCAGAGAGGCCGGGAGGTAGCCTACAGGTCCAGGTAAATATTAAGATAACACATGCTCAAACCGGGAGGCACAAAACAAGACACCAACAAAGACACTAGGACTGAGTGACAAGGGGTGGATAAAACTGGGCTGGATGAATAGCAGACCGAGCAGCAATATACACAAGTGAAGCTGACACTGTGACAGGACTTACCATACTACTTTTTAAGTCAGCTGTCAGGCAAAATATTCTACTCAAGGATAGCGTCGCTGCGGATGGAATATTTTGCAGAGTAAATATATAAAAGCGCTGCACTTCAAAGAGCATTTGATGCACATTAGTGATTATCAATGATAGAAAAAATCAACTTATCGCCAGTGATAAGAGCATCAGATGAAAGATCAGTGCCCCATGGGACAGCCTGAAATGTATTTTTCCTAATTTGATCTTGCATTTTGACCTTTAGCCTGATTATAGCATGTGCACATTGTACAAACAGACCTCTTCAGTCCTCCTTTATTTAATAGCCTCTCCAGGAGGATGAGGAGGCACTAGTAATGAGCGGATCTGAACAGTTGATTTTTTTGGAGCTGCTACATAAAAGCCTGTCACTCTGTCAGAACACAAGATACTTCTATTGAATCTATAGTTAGATATAGGAGACACAAGCATAGATGAGTTGTAGATCTCATTACTTTTATAATAAGAAACCTGTTTTATCAACCAAGATAATTCATAAATGATGAGGCAGTGTAGATCGTCACTGTGGGTGCTGCAGTGGACTTACTGAACCGACACATTGACCTTTACTATCTGCTGCTTGCAACTAAGAACACATAGAAAAAGGTCACCTGGGAGAAGGGATTTGTCGCATAACACAAAGAAACAGGAATTGTATTGATGTATTGCTGCTTGTGTTTGTGTTGGGTGTTACCCCAACTCCTCTGCAGGATTCCAGTGATAAACTCCCTCACTATGCACGAGGCGCGCAGATACCTTGGAGGGCCATAAACGAGACCAATCAGCACCACAACCTCTGGTGAAATACTCCACTGTTGCTATGGCAACAGGTAATCCTCTTCAATAATCGTGAAAACGTGTGGTTGAGAGGAGGCATTTGTGTGACCACAAGAACACTGTTTGCATTTAGTTTCTCTGGATGAGTCGCACAAATAAATTTAATACTTAAGACATCAAAGTGTTACGGTCGCACACTTAAAATTAAGCTTCCTCATCTCACACCTCTCTTCTTGATGTCTCTCTACAGCTCACCTTGACCTCTGTAGACATTTTATGAGCAAGAAAAACAAAAGAACAATAAGATCAAGTGATGACAAATTTAGTTAGGTGCCCTGACTAAATTGGGAATGATTAATAGTTGATAAACTCATGTGTTTACAGACATGATTTGTTACATTATTTAAAAATTTGTTAGACAAATCTACTGGCTTTCCACAAACCTAAATGAATAGAGAATAATACTGACATGGCTGTGTCAAACAGACCCTTATTTGCTTTAGAACGATTCCATGATTTTAGTTTTTGTGGCTGTGGACACATTTTAAAGTTTGCCAAAATCACCTCACAGCTAAGGCAGAGTTAGACTTGACTATACTAGCGACATGCAGCCATGTCAGAGGTGTTCATACTGTAGTTGTTCCAAACAGCCGAACTCATAGGTGCGGTAAAAACACACTCTTAGCCCACAGCTATCTTTAAAAATTCAAACTGAACTTCTACTAGCCCTAGGTTGAATGTCAGTTGAAACCATAGACTGCAATAAAGATGGACGACGTGACAGCTCCCCAAAAGTGAAGCCAACGCATCTTGATCAACCCGTGCTTACTGGCTGCAGTATAGGTCATAAATCCTGGCCCCTCCATATTAGTGGATGAGACATAGGCCAAACTAAAATCTCAGTATCTGGCGAAAAGGTCTAGAAATGTCTGACAGTTAAGATGAAGTTAGAAGCCAAACATGTTTAGTAACATTGAATAATCCTGAATGGTCTCACTCTGGGGTGAAGTTCTGGGATATGCCAGGAAATCACACACACACACATACACACACACGTAAAGTTAGGTATGATGTTTGTCTGAGGAGGAGTATAAGAATGTTTGGTGAACTGCTCTACGGTGCTGTCTCATTGTTGCGGCAATTGAAGTTGTAAGCTGTGTCTTCAACAAAGTATCTCACAAGGCTACGATTGTCCCTGTGTCCTGAAGAGTCTTTTTTCAACATATAAAACACTTTCTGTGTAACTGCATCCTAAAGCCCAGTTCAGACCAAAGATTTGCAATGAGACGAGTTGAAACAGGCAACTACTTGCGATGCGTCGCTCTGCAACGCTCTAAAAACCTGCCGGCTCACACCAATGCAACCAGATGAGACAGTGTATCATCTCTATGCAACAACTCTCTGTACCTCTGTTCTGATTTCCAGCTTTTCAGGCTTATTTTGTGGCTGAATATAATTTATAGCTTCGTAAAATATGGATCAGGATAGTGATATAGAAATACTGGCTACGGTTGTGTTTGTAGTAGCCATGAAATGGTGACCCAGTGTTCGACACTGGCACACTGTGAGGACGGACACAGAGGGCTTAGTGGGGATGGAGCACCTGTGGTAGCAAGCAAACACACCCTCTGCAGTCATTGTGACTTGACCAGTGGCCATCACTACACGCTGATTGGCTACTGAAACAGGTGATGTACTTTCTGAGCAGCAGTAGCTTAGTCTATAGGGACTTGGGTTGAGAACAAGAGAGTCGCTGGTTCCAGTCCCCATCCAGACTAAATATGGAGTCTAAATTGGCAGCTGGAGAGGTGCCAGTTTGCCTCCTGGGCACTGCCGAGGTGCCCCTGAGCAAGGCACCAAAACCCGAACTGCTCAGGGCGCCCGTCAAAAGCAGCTCCCTTGGTCTGACATCTCTCTATTCATTGCACGTATATGTGCTGTTTGTGCATGTGTTTGTATTTCGACCTGTGTGTATATGACAACACGGTGAAAAAAAATTGGATTTCGCCTCAAGGATTAATAAAGTATATCTTCTTAATCTGCTCTTCTTACGTTCGACCAGCCATCGGCGAATTGACCAGATGAGCTGCGAGTGACACAATCAGCCGGCTTGAGTCGAGCTCAGATGAGCCAGTTAATACCGCAGCAGCTTTTCTCTGCAGTGCTCTAAAACAGTTTTGTCTCGTCGCAAATCATTGGTCTGAACTGGACATAACGGAGTTCAAAGCCTGCCCGTATTTTTCCTTTTTTAACACACGCAAGAATAACAGTAAACAAAACACAAACACAAAACAATAAGCCCAACAATAATTAAGTAGTTACTTAGAAACCAATCTGGAAATCCATCGGTAAAACAAACAAACAAAAAAAAACAACTTTTTTTTTTCTTCCTTTACCTCTGGAGGCACAGCCCGGAGTTTTTCGACTAACGGAAGTGCAGGGGCCTCGGCGATCGCTCACGCCCTTCACTTCCAGCGGTGCCCCCAGGGAATCGCCGTGTTGTTTACAAATACTTAGGGTAGAAAACCAGCAGAGTTTATATCACATTTTCCACATCACTATATCACCGTGTAGACTAATCTGATGTTTGTTAAGTCTATAAACACAATGACTGAACAAACTATTTCTGTATGCACGCTTTGTAAATAATAACAATAATAACATCGTAGATTAGCTGGGCTAACCGTTAGCTGTTAACGTTAGCCGTTAACGGTGTCTGTAATAACCATAGACTGTATACAAATAAGGTAATAACTCAATAAACGGTCCGTGAATAAAATATTTTTTCCAGCAGATATCTTAGTTACAACATGATTGAGCTAGCAAAGCAGTTTTGTGTTGCTATGTGTGGTATTTATTCAGCTATGGGAAAGCACGATGTCTAGAAAGCATCAGTGGCTGCAGCAGACAGGGACAGTTAGCAAAGCTAACATCAGGATGTCATCTGTTAAAAGCCTCCTGTTGTCGGATACGACATGACACTACTCCAGTTAGCTCAATCATGTTGTAACTAAGACATCCGCTGGAAAAAATATTTTTTTCACGATGATGAGACGGCATTTTGGGTGGAGCGGTCGCTATGGACACGGAGCTTGCTGTTTCTGTAGGTACACATTTCTTGGGGACACCTGCACATCTCTGCCACGCCCCCTTCATTGTGATTGGCTAAAGCGCAGCATCGTTCAAACTCAAAGCCCCGCCTCCCCCCCCCTCTCTAGTCGTCTTTCACACAGGCCTGCCGACAGATTCTACAATGTAAATTGCAGAATCTGTCTTGAGAGATTACTTAGAAACTAGCATTAGCCTTCACAACACATAAGCTCCAAACAGCTCATAAAGAGGCTTTCTTGGTTAGCTGTAAACTGATCATAGAAAAAAAATTCAAAACCAAAAAATAGGTAATCACGAACCAGCTGTGATCAAAGGAGCACCTACAGATGATGCTCCGACAAGAGCATGTGAAGAAACAGTCAAAGATGCCTGTCAGTAGCTAGTATCTAGTCAATAGGCGTTGCCGCTGGCAACAGAACACCCAACTGAAACCAACTGCTTCTGGCAGAATGTGTCCATCTCCATGACAACAGAGTAACCTCCATCTGCTCACGACTTCATGACCCAGTAATACAGCTGAGAGCCCTCAGAGAAAGCCAACAAGTCCTTGACCTTGGGCTGTGATTATTTTGACAATTCATTTTTATTAGTCTAGGTACTACAATCCAGGCTGAAGTGCGTCAAATTGGATTGTTCTCAACGTCCACGTGTATTTTTTTATTTATTATGTAAAGTAGGTTTTTGAATGGAACTTGCAACTCATTCACAAACTCATACATTCACATTTAATTATCCGACAGGCTGTGGTGCTATCTACAATGTTGAGTTGTTAGCTGTAATGGAGAGTTCCTTTTCTATTCATCACAAAAAGGGCGACCTTGAACATGTTTTCCTGCTCCTGCTGAACATAATTTCTTAACAAGAGGGAAAATGGCTGCTCAGTTCCTTAATACAAAAATTGGCCGGCTAACCGTTGTGTCAGATTAAAGCCAATACAAATTCTAACTGCAGCAGTGGAACAATTAGCACAATCGATAACTTGTGGTCCACGTCTCGCTTAAGCACTTTTGTTTTGTTTTATTACTGTACATATTTACTACTCTATGTGCTTACACTAACTGTGTAGACTGTGCCGTCTAATAACAATAATCCTTTAGCTTGAGTCTGACACGACCGACTCAGGCATGGATTTTCCACACTTCCCTTTCACTTCTGAATACGCAGACTGAGTGTTTGTGTGTTTCTGAGAGATCAGAGAGCAGTGCTGGCACTTGCTGTGATAATATCACCAGCAGAGGAGAGAGAGTTATTATGCAAACACAATGGTTTAACTAATTTCCTGACTCCAATTACAGCTGAGCAAAGTAGCCGGCAATTACATGCAGTATAGTTTTTAATAATAGTCGACCACATGCTGTAGGTGTTGTGTGTAGAATAATTGTATATCCTTGTTGAAGGTTAAGCAATTGAACTATAAACTGTAATTAGCAACATCTACAGCAACTGAAAAATACACTTACTAGGATATAGCTGTGTCAAGGCTGCAGCTATCCCTCTCTTCAAACGCTCCATCTTTTCATAATTGACGTGTGTTAATTATAAATTCCAACCTAATGGGATTTACAAGATGGATGTCTTGCTGTATAACTGCCTCCAGGCTTATAGGCATGGTTATAGTGTCTGATTAATCACACATCTCTAACTTTGTGCGCAAAATTACAGCAGAGGAGGCATCATTGACGTCACACACACACACACACACACACACACAGGGCATGATGTTATTATTATCCATAAAGTCAACCCCACCGTCTGGACAGTTGTGGTCCAGGCGAGGGGACATTTGACCTCCTTATTATTTGACCCCATTGAGCACAGTTCATGAGGGACTGCATTTTGTGTACAGCAGCTGGGGTACTTTTCTCACACACATCCACACACACACACAGACACATTTTAAAATACAATTTAAAAAAAAAGGTGACTTGATAACAATGCTTTTTCACCGCTTTCATAACTGATTCCCAAAATCCTGTTTTTCTCTTCCATCTAACAGCAACACAAACACACACATGGTCTATCTCTTCCATCCTAGTTGCCATGGAAACTAATTAGGTTGTTTCCTTTTTTTTATTTCAGAGGCTGACACACAATATGTGCTGTGTTGTTGTTGTCATTAGTGTAGAGTTGCAGCCTATTAAAAGTGCTCATGGTGCAGCACAGTTTCCCTGAGCCTCATAGAAGTTGGGTCTCGACTATAACACCTATTCCCTATAACACCAGCCCGACTATTAGCTGAATGTAGTTACCACTGCACAGTTTCTGTAGGCGTATCTAAAGACACTCCAAACATCTTCATATTCTTATCCTGAACCTCTCTTATGGTTATCTGTGAGGTTTGTCAAAAAAAACATCCGGAACATGCAGGTAACTAAAAGTCCGAATGAAAGCAGAACAAAACTAAATTGAAAACCAACCAGGAAAAGTACAATGAACACATGTGAAAAATCCAAACACAAGATATCAGGAAGAAAACGGAGCACAGAACGACATCAAGAACACAGGGATGAACACATGATGAACTGATGAGGAACAAAGGGAAACACACAGGCATATATATGCAGAAAACTAATCACAAGAACGAGACACAGCTGGAGTACAAGGACACGGGTAAAAGGAGGGAGATGGGGGTTGGCTATCAACAAGGGTGTGGAGGAGAACACTAGGGTGGAGCAAACAAGACACAGGTGTGAAGGGAACTCTGGAAACAGGGAAGGACTAACGAGACAGGTGTGACAGACAACAGGCGGGAAAATACACAATGACAGGAAGTAAAACCAGACATGACACACGAGGAGAGAATCTACAAAATAAAACAGGAAGCAGATTAAACATGAATGACTAACATGGAACAAGGAACGCAAACAGAAAACTCCAATGCAAAGCCGAAGGCTCAAAACAAGGCTGTCTGGTTTGCAGTGAGTCTGAAGCATGGAACAAAAGAAAATGGAAAATCCAGACCGTGCTCTAAAGCTTCCTGTTCCACACTGTGTGTAGGGAAGTTTCATTCACAAAAATGTGAGCAAAGAGTCAATCTCTGAACCCATCAGCTATTAGGCTTAAGATGATTTAGCTTCCTGTGGCAACTACCAATATTTGTGGGATTCAAGTGTTGCCATCCCATACCCCATGGAGTGGGGTGGCTGGGCTCAGCCTTAGAGATAGATTAAGGAGCTCGGACATGCGGAAGGAGCTCAGAGTAGAGCTGCTGCTTCTTTGCATCGAAAGGGGTCAGTTCAGGTGGTTCAGGCATCTGATCAGGATGCGTCCTGGGAGCCTCCCGTTAGAGGTGTTCCAGGCACGTCCCACTGGTAGGAGGCCCTGGGGTAGACCTAGGACACACTGGAAGGATTACATATCTCATCTGGCCTGGGAACACCTTAGGGTCCCCCAGGAGGAGCTGGAAAGCAATGCTGGGGAGAGGGACGTCTGGGGTGCTTTGCTCAGCCTGCTGCCCACGTGACCCGGCCCGAGATAAGCAGATGAAAATGGATGGATGGAAGTGTTGGCAGCGGATATCCAGATAATGGTTTTCCGGGCCAAGACTTCCTCTTCTGTGTGCTGTCCATTGTTTACAGACCAAGTAGCAACTTGAGATCCAAGAATGTAGTTTTAGATGAGAGACGACTTATCTCTAAAAACTGATATCTGCATATGAATGCAGATCTTTTTTTTTTAATCAAATAAAAAGCTAAGTTGTCATCTGACAGTATCCAGTGGGTTCCCAGATTGCATTTCTGCCAAAGCATTCCACCTCTTTTGTTCTCCACACAGACAGACCTGTTACTGTACCTGTTGTTAACCAAAGCCCACTCAAATGCAACTGGTCAATACTACTTGGACTGCAAACCGAGATTACAACTACAAATGCAGGACAGAAACCCTGCCATGACAGAGTCTTGTTCCATTTCCTACAGTTTCTTTGTACAGATATCTGTTCATTGAGGTTACCGACAAGTGAGACGAATAATTTGACGCGGCAGTTTCAGGTCCTACTGTTGGAAATTAGCAGATAAAAAGAAGTTGAGCAGAGTCAGTGGTGGTGGGAATATTAACAATACAGCTGTGCATGAACCGGCATCAGAGCAGTGCTGTACTGTGGCAGTCACAAGCAAGGTTGGCACAGTTTGACATGAGGTCTAATGCAAAAATATATGTCTTTTTAAAGCAAAGTGGTCCATGACTAATATGAGAAGTGATCAAAGGGGATGTGACAGTAACAGAGATATAATGAGAGCATATTATAGCCTATACAGCAGGTGTTCATACACTGTCAGGTGGAGCAGAGGATAATACTGGTCATCAACCTGCACACAGACCATGAGGCAGCTGTCGGAGTGAGAAATATGCCAATTAAAAAATCTAAATGCCAACTAAAAAAATCTGTTCGTCCGAGTGGCTCCTACATGAGGCCCAGTGTTCCTTGTATCCTGCAGCTCATGCCATTAAGTTATACTCTAATTGTACTGAAAGTACACATAATTTGATCAGCTCAGGAGAAGTGCAATGCAATAAGCTGACTAAGCGATGGTTTTCCCCCTCGAGCCTGCCCCGTACGTACCCAGAGCACTGTACAGACAGAAGCACCTACCTAATGGCATATAAGTCTGCTGTGTGATTAAACACTGGGCTGAGGGCTTCCCAAATTAATTCTGAGGTTCTGTGAATTCCCCCAAGCAGAGTTTAGATGGAGAGTCTTGTCTGTTTGGTGTATCCCTTCTCTCTGCGAGCTGAGGGAGGAGTCAGTTCAGACTGCCTCTGGTTGTCCTCCATTAGGCGACGGTCGATGTGAAGCACTGTTAGTTTTGGAAGTCAGCAGGGAATCAGGGTTATCTGACAGATAGAGGAAGTGAGGAATAATGGGGAGAAGAGAGAAACCAGACACAGGAAGTAACTTTCAGTAAATAAGAGGTCCATGAAGTAAAGTAGAGGAATAAAAATAGAAACTATGCAACAGTAATCTCTATAAACAGATGTATGCAGAATCTATAGATGACGGGACGAGAGTTTGGTATCGAAATTTGTTATTCGTTTGTAGTCTGAGTAGTACTGACCAATCACGTTTGAATGGCAGGTAAACAGTTACTGTGGAGAGGCAGAACACATTGGCTGAAATTCAATCTCGGAACCCATCGGCTATCATCTGATGACTTTATATTAGCTTCCTCTAAATCAGCTGAAATTAGTTCCACATGGAAGAGGAAGTCTTGACCCACATATCTACTAGCTACAACAGATCAACCCGAAATACTGCCTCTGGCTCCCAGAGGCTGTATCGTCGACAGACAGTAGCCGATGGGTTTGGAGACTGATACAAAAGCATTTAGAGACAAATGACATGGTATAGGAAGTGGCGCTGATGAAGTGACAGTGGTGTGATTAGTAGCAGCAGAGTAAACAGGTCTATGTCAACAGTGTACACGAGGCTAATATGATATGATGAAGTGATGGTACTCAGTGTTTGTCCGTATTAACATAATAGAATATAGTGCAAGAGTCAATGTAACATATTAATATATTATAGTGTGGTACATTATGATATAGGATGGGATACTGGACACAGTATAAGGTGTAAGATTGTGGTAATAATATAACATAATCTATAGTATAGTATAGTACAAACAGTTTATGGTGTAATGTAGCATAGTATATATTACAGTATATATTACAATACAGTGTAACATAATATCAAAATCACCTTTATTGGCCAAGTATGTGCACACATACAAAGAATTTTACTTTCAATTAACTTACACAGAAACAGACAAAACAGCCAGAAACAATGACAACAGAGCTGGACAAATTAAAGCAAATAGACAGGACTAATTTGAACACAAATATGTGGAAAAATAGATGTTGCAGTGTAAATTTTATATATAGCAATAATATAGAAAGGCACCAATGACCAAAAATAAAAGCTACAAGTACAAGATATACAGACAAGTAATATGAGTGAGTTTTTTTGCATTACTCTCAGTGACTTAGAAAAAAAATAGGGGTGGAACGATCCATGGATCTGGATCGATTCACCACTTCAATAATTCAACGATCCAGTGTCATTGATGCAAAGCGGAAATATCGATCTTCCATTGATCATTGTCTTTAGGATACCCCTTTATTTTTAAATTCTGTGTCACCGTCAAACAGCAGCAGCCAAATGGCAAGCGGCCAAGAGAAAGAAAATGGGGATAACGTTATTTATCTGCTAACTTCTTACATTAATGCAGTAACATTAGCTGCTCTGTTTCATTCAGCTGAAAAAACGTGCATTCAGGCTAAAATTCAACTGTGCTGTTCTGTCAGGAGACACGGTGACTTTAACCACCAGTGAGTTATAAAAAGTATGAATAATACATGTAAGTTGTTAAGCTATGAGTAGAGGAAAACTCCACTTACTGCTAGGCTAATTTATGCAGTGTTATGTGCTTGAGCTAATAATGAGTGACCAGCAAAAAACAGTTGTTTTATCTGAACCATGAACCTTGGCAGTTATTACTGTGCTGAATTTTATACTTCAGTTAACTGGCTGTTGAGAGGTGTCTGCCTTCTGGGCTTTACACCAGATAGGCCTGAAGTTTTAGGAGAAAGATGATGGTTTGGGTTAAGATGAAAGTATTTCTTCCAGAAAGGTTTTTCTGGCAGAAAGCCCTTGAGGTTTACTTATCCTATGTGCTGTTTTATGTGTGTTTGTGGAGTCAACTTAAAATATTTTACCACTCTTTCAATTATTTACATTATTCATGTGTTGTTTTTATCTTTCATGGCCAAAAGCAAAAAAGAAAGGGGTGGCAGCTTCTTCTGTAGCGGACTGTGTTAAATGGACACGTCAGATATACTGTAATATGGTGTCATATGGTGCAGTATCATATGTAACAAAAATGTACGGAGTCAACAGTATGGCGAGATATATATCTGTCCACCGAGAGACAACGGAGAGAGGGATAAGTGAGTGTCTCGAGAGATGTGTGTGTGTGTTTGTGTGTGTGTGCATGTGTGTGTGTGTGTAATGGCAGATAAAGCTGGTTAGAAAGGCAGATTGACATGAAAGAGAAAGGATGGAGGGAAATGAGCTCGGCAGAAGCAAAGATTCCTGATTTCTATCCATAACCATTAGCTGCTTATGGTGTATAACAAGAAGCTGCATCAAATAGAGCTCCAGGCTCTTTTTCCCTCTGGTAACTATCCTTCAGTGTCTGTTGCTCTTTCCCCTCCTTGCTTTCTCTTGCCGTCTCAGTTCAAGCCATATAATGAGAAGCTCCAATCCATCAAAGGATCAGATAGGCTTAAAGCCAGTCTGAGCCGCTGGCTGCTCGGCTCACTACCGTCTCTTGGTGTTGCCCACATATGAGCTGCCAGGCAGCACCTTGTTTTACAGCAAAAAGTGGGATGCAGAACAATGCATTTTTTTATGCTTAGTGTTTATTTATGTACATAAACAAAGATTGTCTCGAAATACATTATCTGTTTAACCAGCTGGCCACAATGGCAGCACAGAGTAGTCAACACACTGGGTCCTATTTAGAGGATCCACACCACATGGTCTTAAGTGGGGCGTGTCCAATTCCACTTTTGCTAGTTAAAGTCTGGGTAAAGCAAAAATATGATGAATTTGTCACACCACAGAAAAATGTGTTATTAACACCCGGCCGAATCTGAATTGTTAATTGTTAACTAACGTTTGAGCTTCTAATATTATATATTAATGTCTTTTAATTCACCCTCTCTGTGTGAGTGGTGAGTTTGCTATGTTCTACAAGTCGTCTTAGCTCTTTCAGACTAATAAATACATGAATAAACATCTCTATTAAATGCCACAATGATATAAACACAAACTAGCCTTTCAGTTGTTTTAGCCGGAATCAGCTACCCAGCCTGGCAACAGTTACTGCTCACTGCTGTGGGTGTGTGCTTTGTGCTAAGGTTAGGGTAGGTAACGGGAGATTTAAAAAGCAGCTGATAGCAGTTAGCGGCTAACTCAAAGAAGAAGAACATTTGCCATAAATGTCCACAAGTTGGGAAAATTATGCAGTTTGGGAGTCCCTTAGCCTTTAAGCAGCGGACGAGATCAGCCACCATATAACAGAGATGGTAAATGATTGTTATTGACACGTTAATGCCATTGTTGTTGTTTAGAAAACGCTACTGATGCTCATGTGACATGTCACACTATAGGCCGATGCTGTTTTGTTACATGCCATGCCTTTTGATTGTGAGGTGCCGGGATGTGTATAATCACCGACGTCATTTGGTTCTGTGTTAAAATGCAGACAAGGCATAAAGTAGGGACTTTGTAGCAGCCCTGTAATGCAATCTCTTTGAACAATGGCTTCTCTTAATGGGGAGCCAGACAACAGCTCTGTAGCCGTGCTCACATTTTAGAGAATGGAGTTAATTTTTTCCTCATTAATGATCTATCATTTTACCCACATGCAGCCCATCCATGCTTGGACATCCGCCCCCTTAACTTACTTGTTGCTCCGCCGCGTTTCCCCCTGATGCCACCAGGCCCTGTCAAAACAATACTGGCAACTGGGCACGTACCATGCTGTTGTGAAAGGACAGCTTTTTTTGTAGGGATCTGACAGCAGAAGTCAGTGATAAAACACCAGTATTTGACGACTTCAGAGTGAGACTAGGTTGTGTAGGCTCATCTTACTATCTGAATAATGCGCCCTTTAAATAGCAGGAAAAATCTGTGCTATGGTTTTTATTGGTCAACGGTGCAACTGCTTTGCTGCCTTGGAATAGCAATAGGCCAACAGTGCGCCTGACCACAACTCATTTCAAGACTTACAAGCCCATGGGTGCAGAGATAAGTGCCGTTACATTTGCTGCTTAAACAACATGGGTGCTGGCTGTGAAAATTACCACTGCGTTGAGTGGCAGTTTGGACCGGGTGTAAGATTGTGCTCATAGTCACACAAAAACACATAATTACTCAAACATTTATGTTCCTTTGGAACACAACTTGAATGTCTGATATGAAGGCAGTGTTTGCAATTCAAGTCAAGTTTATCTTGTGAATAATGCAAAGAACAAAAATGCAGTTTTGCCAAGTTTATAACAAACTCTAGGGACAGCAGCGATTATCCATCTTGAATATCTAGTATGATATCAGTTAGACTCAAGAGAGAGCATGTTTTATCTTCCAAAATCTGTCTTTAATTTTTTATAATACATATTAGGGGTGGATGGTGATATAGATAAACTCTTGTGCCACAGTGTATTAAATTTTAGATTATTATAGGGATATACTGTGTATGGAAATACAGCAATTTCCTCCAAGACTGAATTATTGAACGAACAATATGCTTTTGGCTAATCGAGTGAATCAAATACAAATTGTGGTGCTTCATCATTTGAGGCAAATTCACTAACTCCTATGTTGCCATAAAATCTCTGCAGTTGACTCACAGCATACCTTTATACCACCCAAACCTCAGCGACATCAGTGGCATGAAATTATCGGCTCTGACAGTGTTTGAGAGGTGACGTCCTGCAGGGGCCGCTCGCACACTCTAATATTAATCAGATAAAGTGTTTTGTGAAAGATGAAGAGGTTTAGATAATGAGACAGCTCTGACCTTGGTTCCACAGTGTTTTGTCATCACTTTCTGCAGCAGGCCACATGCCATCAGCAGAGAGCACATAAAGCACCACATGGCAACAGGGAGACTGCAGACCCTATACATATACTGGTACACAATACAGGAGCAGCATCTGTCTTCCGATAGCTCTGCAGCGTCTGCCGAAAACCTGCTCCTCTCTCTCAAAACTGAGATGACACATTGTAAAGGAGCCATTTTTCACTATGTGGAGAAAAAAATGATAATTTACACACAAGTCATCACTCTGTAGTACAGCAGGAGTGGAGACAGGAAGTGGAGAGTGGGACTAGCTGAGTCTGACTGTGACTTTAAATTCAGCGAGGCCTGATTCACTCACCAGGCTTTTAGGGTTTTAGCCAGCTTCAGTATAGCGTCAAATAGTAATTCTCCCAGGTCTTAAATGGTTCAGTTGACCATATGGTGTACGGTGCAGTGGTGCATTTTGGCAGGAAACACAGCACAGTTAACACAAACACACACTCACACACATATCTGCACTTCTACATTTGTGAGGTCCTCGGACATAATGCACCCTACAGCACCAAATCATTATCTTAAAGGGACAGTTCACCCAGAATCAAAAACACGTAGTTTTCCTCTCACCTGTGGTGCTATTTATCAATCTAGATTGTTTTGGTGTGAGATGCCGAGTGCTGGAGATATCGACAGTAGAGATGTCTATCTTCTCTTGAATATAATGGAACTAGATGGCATTTGGCTTGTGGTGCTCAAAGCACCAAAAAAATACATTTGAAAAACTTGACAGTGATGTTCCTTTCTATAAATCATGTCCCACTTACTCAAGATAATCCACAGACCTTGTTGTGAGCAGTTCCATGTAGGAACTATTTTCTCTCTGCCAAACTACCCCAGCCTACCATATCACCGTGCAGAAGAAAGCGTGCATCTACCACTAGCTCACCTAGCACCACTGAGCTAGCTAATGTTACAGCTCAGCCAAGAAGGACGCCATAAATGTTTACATCTCCTGCTGTCATGAGCGTGAGCCTCTCGTCCATGAGTAGATGCACACCTCCTTCTGTGCAGTGATATGACTGGCAGGTGTAGTTTAGTGGAAAGAAAATATTTCCTACATGAAACTGTTTACAACAAGGTCTGTGGGTTATCTAATTTTGGGGTGAACTGTCCCTTTAACCATTGCAACTACATGCCTTGCAGCAGGAAAGCACTGAGTAGTTTACTTTACCTTCACGAGTGAATCCACTGGTCACTACAATTCAATCTAAATCATCTGATTTAATTCCAAACTGCTCCTTTAAAGAAGAGAACTGGCTAAAATATCCTGACTCTGTAAACTGGGCCTCAACAGCACACAAACACACTATTTTTTTTTTTTTTTTTAAAGATATTTTTTTGGGCATTTTTAGCCTTTAATGGATAGGACAGACAAGTGTGAAAGGGGGAGAGAGAGGGGGAGTGACATGCAGCAAAGGGCCACAGGCTGGAGTCGAACCCAGGCTGCTGCAGCAACAGCCTTGTACATGGAGCGCCTGCTCTACCACTAAGCCACCAACGCCCCACAAACACACTATTATTGATGTTATACACACCACATATGGTGCATGGCTTGCTCGTGACGTGCAGCTCTGTGGTAGGTGGAAGTGTCAAACTGTCAATATGGAGACACAACAAACTGAAAAGGCCAAGCGGGAGATCACTTCCTCTCTGTGTAAACAGACAGCACACACACATACACACACTTAAATCCACATTCTCACACTAGAATAAATACTAACACTTTAACTGTAATACAGTGATACATGATGTCATCAGCGATGTAACTGTTAACTCAAACCTGCTTTCAGATTACCTTACCACCTTTGTTGGCTAAAATGCCGCTGTAAGAACAACAATGACTCTAAAAAAAACAACTGGTTTTGTTGTTTGTTGGTCTTGAGCAGTGGTTGGCAGTTTGGCAGCCATCTCGCCTAGATGACACTCCATCCACCATCCCCTTCACTGATGACAAACTCAGCTCAATACTGCATCACTTTCAAACAATCAATCAACCATTGTTTATTCAGGGAAAACTGACTGAGCATTAAGCTCTTTTACAGCAATGCCCTGAGTTCCCAGTCAGTGAAGTATAGCAACTGCAATGAAGTGATGAAAAAAAAAGTCCACAAAATCAAATAGGTAACAGCAATGTCTATCAATAATTCTGAACAGCAAAAACAAAAACAGTAACATGGCAAAAAAAGTTTAAAAATAAGAATAGAGTCTGCCATAAAAGACCGATACATAACAACAACAATAAAAACAGAAATATGTAGAAAATTATGTCTGTCAACTAACCAAAGCAGGAACACTGTAAAATAAGCATATCATCTAGCATACACTTGAAATGATCTGAGGACACATACCTGTCTAATTTAAATACCTCTTGTAACGTGTTCTATTTATTTGGTGCAAAAAAACTAAAAACGAATTTACTGAGCTCAGTACTGATCTGAGGGGTTTCAAGGGATAAAAATCCATGTAAGTGTGTGTGGAGAGAAGTGAGGTAGCAAGCAATGGAAACTTTAGAAATGCTGACATGATTTGTATGAAATCTACAAATGTAACATACTTCAGTCAGGAACACTTTTGTCAAAGAAAACTTTATTTCCATTTGCAGTATCATATTTGGCCATATGGCTCTGTACTGCAGAAAGCCTCTCTCACATGCCTACATGGAAAGCCTAAGGCAGAGAGAGCACACCTGTCTGCCCTTCCATGTGCAAACAAGGAAAGCCTAAGGCAGGGAGAGCAGCAGCAAAGACCCCCCAGGAACAGAACAGAGCAGCATCAGTGACAAACAAAAATGACATTGATAAGTCAGACACAGCATGAAAAGGAGGAGCTGGGGTGGAGGCGGGTTGCAAAGTGGTTTGCAGAGGAAGCAGCAACAGTAGGCAGGCCAGAGCAGTTTAAATAGGGCGCCCTGAATGAGATTCGCCAATTGGTTGCATAGAAAGGAATCATGTGATCTATCAGCTGACTCCCTTCCATCAATCAGCTGCTCCATCAGCTGATGTAGCTGGGATGCATGCTGAGCTTGACATCATGCCCTGCCTGAACTAACGCTATGCTCAATATGTGATTTGCAGAAATGTAAAATTCCAACATTATCTTCTGGTGACAGGGATGATATAGTATAAGCAAATGGTTATAGGTATGATCAGTAACTAGGCTACAATATGTACATGACAGTATGATAAAGTAAATAATGTCGTATAAGCTCCTTTTTGGGTTTTTAATGTCTTTTAAAAAAATTTGCCATTGACCACAAAGAACATCACAACTCCACCTTATTTGTCCTCCTGCTTTTTCTCAGTCATTTTCTAATTGACAGTCATTGTTTCAGTGTCTCCCTGCAACTCACAGTTATCTCACAGAGTCCAGATAGATCAGTGGGTAAGTAACTGAACTACTGTACGTGATGGCTGGTGGCGGATGTCACTACTTCTAAGCTATCCTCTAAAGGAATAATTACTGCTACGCTAAACAGATTAGGAAAGAAGAAGGGATGCGTCAAAGATGCCTCTTTTTTTTAAACCTGAAAACTAATTGTGAGGGCTGTTTTCTGTTCTCTGTAGATAAGTGTGTGTGTGTTTGTGTGTGCGTGTGATTCCATAAGTGCATGCACTGTGGGTGTGGGGCTTGTGTGGGTGGAATTGCAGCCACTGACTGTGTGTGCTACGGGCTTCCTTCTGCGTATATATCCACCCATGGGCAGTCATATGACATGTCTAAGCAAGCACTTCTCCAAAATGGCTTAAAGAATTATGACAGAAACACATCAACATGTAGCTCAATGTGTTTGTGTGTGTGTGTGTGTGTGTGTGGGTGTGTGTGTGTGTGTGCTTGTGTGTGCTTGTGTGTGTGTGTTTACATATTCAAAGTGCGCTGCCTTTGAGTCGTGACCAGAAAATATCCTCCTTCCTGAGCTCGTCTCAAACACCCACATTGAGGTTTTGCTGCTGCCGACAGGGAGCTGCAGTATATACTGCGCTGTGCATGTATTACATGATGTAGCGGGAGTAAAGGGCATAGAGGGAGCTTTGGTGAAACAGTGGCCTACTCTCTTCTGTACTGCAGGAATCCTCGAAACATCGACCTCAAACTGGCACGCTTAAAGCAGTAGAAAAGAGGTTTGATTGGCCCTCATCATCTGCTTCCAGTTTCTTCCTCACAGGTGGTGGAGCTGCTGTGGAGGATGCTGCTGTCTCTAAGAGACCCTCTGGTTTAACCCTATAGTGCACTAACAAACCATTTATCATGGACGACACTGATGTGAAGTGGTCCTCGGGGCCCGGACCAAGGTCCTGTCTGATCTGTCTGAAGATCCACATTTCACTTCGTTGGCTTTTAACCACAAGACAAGTCATAGATGCAGTGTCTTATAGATCATCTTCCTCATCTGTTTTTCTACTCAGCCTCCTTGGTTTGTCCTTTTTCTAATCATCATACCCATCTTTATCCTTCTCAACCCAGTGGTAATAAAGTGTCAGCCATGCATTTCCTCATGACAAAGAGCTGTAATAAAACAAAGAGAGAAAAGAGGTCGCCCAGAGGGGGGAAATCATCTTCAAGCTCAATTATTTCCAAGAGGTGGTATATTATGTTTCACAAAATCTTGTTCTGAGGTCCCTTTAGGATCTGCAAATTAGGGACAGTTTATTGGTTTTGTTCCCATGTAATAGCCTGTTTTTTGGGTCTACATGATGGGTAAAATGGTCTCACTTTATTTTGAAAGTCAGTAGACTGGCTGCACATGTTCACATTCACATCACCGCTCCTCTATAGCATTTTCTTCATATTTTTTTGTTTGACTGGCTCTTGATGATGTTCCTGTCTCTTGTATTATGAGCTGTTACTCTTGTAGAACTGCATGGATTAGTCTATTAATGGACTAATTGGTAACTATTTTGATAACTGTTTCATAATTTCAGTAGTTTCAAGCAAAAGTGAGAATGATTCACTCAAAAGTGATTATTTGCTGTTTTTTTTATGGTGGTCTATGATATTAAAGCTGGGGTACGCACTGTATTTTTAAATTCATTGGGCAAAAATCTCAAAATAACCATTGAGCATATTGTAATTCAAGTGGTCTGAGAAAACTAGACTTCTGCACCTCCTCTCGGCTCTATTTTCAGGCTTTAGAAAATCTAGCCTGTGATAGGAGGCTGTCAATCACAGGTCACTTTAGAGAGAGGGTGTTCCTATTGGCTGTGCTAAAACTGCAAATGCACACGCACGTACCTTCAGATACATATGCACTTCGCCAGGAGGAAAGCGATCAGCAGCTCTGAAGTCGGACCCCCAATCAATGACCATAGCAACCCAAATCCAGCATTGGGTTGGATCAGCGAACTTTCTGTTGCTGCCATTACACAGGTGAGACCTAGTGCTGCCGATAGCCATCAACCTGCTTTAACCTCTGGACAAATTCATGCTGCTACCGCTGCTAACAGGAAGTTACAGTGCTCTCACACCTGCCCTGTTTAGTTCAGTTGAACTGAACCCAAGTTTGTTTGCCCCCTGAGTGCGGTTTGTTTAATGGACCAAACTATTAATCAAAAACATAATTATTAGTTGCATGTTGTCTCACTTAGCATTTCACTTTTCTAGTCCACGAAAAGACCTCAGAGTCAGTGAGTATTTTGGTATTTGTACCCAGCGTCATCTTTAACAACCAAACTTGTCATCAAAACCAGAATACTGGAGCTGTAAGAGAACAACTGTTTTCAGTAAAGAAAAGATAAAGATTGAAAGACAAACAGACTCTTTCTCATTTAGCTACACAATGTCAGGGTATCAGACTTAAATCACTGGTGATTAACAAGGCAATTAAACGAGCTACAAGTCCCACAGAAAGCAGAGGTCGGGGAAAATTAATCTTGTTTGAGCCCCTGAGACACTTGCATGATTTTGTTTTATTAGTGTTCATTTAGCAGAGGTTGGAGGAATCTGCTCTGCATCATATTACACTATTAGGTTTTACCTCCCAAGAGACCAAAATGTTCACACAGACTGACTGAATGGTAGTAATTTGGAAATTATCCATCATGTGCACAACAATACAATTCATTCTAAATGTCTCACCCTGTGAGTAAAATCCACATTATTATTTATATAGATAAGTCAAGAATTAACTGTCAGTCTTAACTTTTAAGACTTTAGGTCTTTATAGAATTATGCATTTGGACATCTACAATTGACCCATGACCTTGTGCTGAGATTGTGTGTGCAGCAATTTGCATATTCTGCTAATAGGGAATAGAAGTGACTCCTGTCTGGATGGTAAAACTCAGATTTGCGAATACTCCCACAAGATTTCATGTCCCATGTGTCAAGTGATCATTTTAACCCGAACCAAGATCATTATCTAACCCCAACTTTTTTGCCTAAACCTATCCAGACCTTAAAGAGCATTGCCACACCATAAAACAGCAAGACAAGAACATTTTGAAGAGGCTCGCTCGCAAATCTACAGCTACCATCTAGCCACGACCATGGCATGTGGCGTCATTAATTACGAGTATACCACATTTGAAGGGTAAGATCTGCTGGCTGTTTACAGACAGTGACACATAGAACTGCTTAACTAACACAAAACACTACTAAACAGTGAATACAATTTTAAACACTAAAATGTAGACTAATGTGATACGTTTAATTTTGATAGATGCTGACAGATTAATTATTCATGATTAACTGATGTTATGTTAGCATTAAGTTAGCAGAACATGTTATCTTGTCATTGTCCGGGTGACTGTGTAGGTGGCATTTGGCTTGTAGATCTAAAGGTCCTGTACCCACCTGTTTGTAAACTTGGCTTGGGCTTCCAAAGATTTAAAGATACAGTGTGCAGGATTTTCCTAAAAACAATCTATAGACTCTCAATCATCGCTTATGACCAACTAAGGGTGTGGTGTTTTTCTGCAGAGACGCTGCCCTCTGCCTGTAATTTCTTTTTATTTATTGCGTGTTTACAATCAGTAACTCACAATTCTGCATAATATACCTTTAAAGATTTTAAATTGCTGACAGGTGTAGGCACTTACACCAGACACCACGTGGACATTAGTTACCTTGAAGGTCTAACTGTCACGATCCTTTGAACATTTTAGATTTTCAGGATGTTCATTTGTAAGGATCAATGTCACGAGCTTGTCTTTATTTTGACATCTGTCTTTTGCATGTACTTAGACATTTCTCATGATGAACAATTGATAGATTACATGACTAGTCCGATGACTGTTAATGACAGCTACAGCAGCTACGGGCGCTTATCCACCAAAACTGGAGGCACTGCACAAGAATCCTCCATGACTCCCCATTCCTTGAATATCATTTATTTGTTCATTCATTTTCCATAACCACTTGTCCTCTTAGGGGTTGCAGGGGGGCTGGAGCCTATCGCTGCTGACATTGGGCATGAGGAAGGGTACACCCTGGACAGGTCACCAGACTATCACAGGGTCCTTATAAGATCATCGACCATGAAATGTTTCCGTGAATAAACTGAAACTGAACTGAAGCTTTTGAAGCAAAATACTGTAAATGAGTCGATCTGAAGTTGATGCAGATACATTAGGAAACATGAGCATTTTTAAAAGATGAGCTTGACATGTGCTTACTGATCCATTTAGAGGCTACTGAATCTTATATTTACATTTAACATACAGGCTTAAGGATGTCAAAATAGTTTAGTGAGTTTAATGTCACAAAAGGTTATTAGGTGAAATAAATTTTGTGCTCAGCAGCTTCAGGAATTCTTGAAAAGCACTAAGTGAGCAAATGACAAACACTAAAGGGATACCATGAAAATAATGCAGTTGATTCTTACTCTAATTTTCATGTGGGAGAACTGCACACAGAAAGTGTCCTTGGTCCATGAAAAAATGCACTGTGATAAAATAGTGTGAAAAAAATCAGAGGTGTCGTTTTCTTCCTATGTTAGTTTAATTCAGACACTATCACACAAAGCTGTGATTTCTGACAAAAGAATGTATTTTTAGTTTATTATTTGTCCTATTGAAATTAAAGTGTAACTGTTTTCACATTGGTGTGAGATAGATAGGATTCTCCGACTTGTAATTGTGTGATAAATCCTCATAAGTGACAAAAAAAACCAAGAGGAAACAGATTTTACTGGAACAGGAAGGTGCAATTTATTTATTAAACCCTGCGGCTACTAAGCATAAGTGAACACAGAATATTTAGCATCACCATCATGTGGCCAGTGAGGATGCAAGACGAATAATTACATTCCAGCCTTCAGGAGAGAGAGGAGAGGAGACTGAGGCGAGGACAGGCAGGAGGAGGGATGATAATCGGTATGCAGAGGCCAGGATTTGAGAGACAAAAATAAAACCTGTGACGAGAGGAGGGTAGGAAGGGGCTTCACCTCCTGTCTGTGATGTCACTAGGTGTTAGTAAAATGAGAGTAGAGGATGATCGGAAGTGAGCAGGGGACATGAGAACTGCAGGGACGTGTTTTAGAGGGGATTGAAGAGTTTGGGGAAAAAACACTTAAAAATTGAAAGGGTGGACTGAGACAGAAATAAATGAAGGAGGACAGGGGAGGAAAGATGCTGAGGAAGCAGCAAAAAGCATGGCTCAGACGGACATAAAGGATAAATGAATGGAGAGAGAGAGAGAGAGTGTGTGTGTGTGTGTGTGTGTGTGTGTGTACGAGACAGAGGGCTTAAGAGAGAGAGACAGGTTAGCGCTGAATGGTAACCGGAAAGATTTGCGACACGTGTCTCCATCGTCCGACTGTGCACCATGGCGCATGACTGCCCCAGGGCCGCTGCACTCAGCCATGCCATGGCTCAACGATCTCACACACACACACACACACAAACACAGTATGAGAGCCTGACTGGAGGATGAAAGGGTGAGTGAGAGGAACAGAGCGGATAGAGGAAATGGAGATTGAGGTGTGGCGAGAAGTCAAGTGAGGGAGTGAGATGAGGCGGGGGAGGAGGGGCGAGGCGAAGGCGGAGGCACCTTCAGCTTCAGATGTTCAAATGGAGAGACAGATATTTCCACTGTACTGTCCTGTATGTGTGCACCAACTGCTGCAGCTGTGTTACGCTATTCCCTGGACTCATGTATTATTGTTGCCCAGGTGAGCCTTAATATCCTGATTAATCAAAGCTCAGATATTTAATGGAGTGTGACAGCTGGTTCAGTAATGAGAGTACAGCAGGTCTCTAATGTGAAGCCACAGTGAGGCCACCGAGGCTCAGAGGGACTGCCACTGCCTGTGGCTTGTTGGGCTCCAAAACATTTATTATCCTATATGTGTTTTATACCTTTTGTACATTGTGAGTTTCAAAGACTGCAGCGATGCACAGAGCTTTAGAGAATATTAGATTAGCAAAGCAAACTGTGTGTACTCAGGGCTTTGTATTTTTTATGGATATTACCTTCTTGTGTTGTTTGTTTTTTACTTTTAGCAAAAAAAAAAGTGGAAAGTCTCTGTTTGTTGACATGCATATTCAGCACAATGGTCACAATTCTCTTTTTACTGTAATAAGTATGAATATATTTCAAAGAACAGCTTAAAACATGGTGTGTTATAGTCTATTTCTAAAGTCCTTCAGGTCATTATGTGTTTCCCTGGAGTGTTAGAAAAGAAACTCAACTCAATGTTTGTATAGTTTAAGAAGAGAAGTTATGTAGCCTATACTTGGTTCTGTTCTTGCTCCCAGTTCTGAAATCAGATAGACTTGTCTTTGGGCCTTTTTTAAATATATTAAGCCTCCTACAGACTGTGAGATTTAAGCAATCTTATAATTTTAGTGCAGCCAACCAATTGGTGAATCTCATTCAGGGCACCATATTTAAATTGCTCTGGCCTGCCTACTGTTGCTGCTTCCTCTGCAAGCCACTTTGCAACCCGCCTCCACCCCAACTCCTCCTCTTTATGATGTGTCTGACTTATCGATGTCATTTCTGTTTGTCATTGATACTGCTCTGTTCTGTTCCCGGGGGGTCTTTGCTGCTGCTCTCCGCATGCGCATGGAAGGGCAGACAGCTGTGCTTTCTCTGCCTTATGTTTTCCACGTAGGTGCGTGGAAGAGGCTTTTTGCATAGGCCCGAGGAAAGTCAGAGAGGCCCCAGGACAGAGCCATACCGGCAAATATAATACTGCAAATGGAAATTAAGTTTGTTTGACTAAAGTGTTCCTGACTGAACTGAGTGCGCATGGATGCTGCGTGGGTTATTACTTCTCCAACTATGAGGCACAACATAGGCACTATATACTGTGGTGTGTCTCGGTGTGTGTGTTTGGTAGCTGCTAGGTTGCTCACCTGGCACCTGCAACTCCACCACTATTTCCTTCCATGCTTTGTCCTTTTTTACGCGACCATGGTAAGAGCTGGAGGACACATTATACAGGCAAGGCTTCTACTGCCACAACTCGACAAGGTTTTCCTCTTTGCTGGAATCCCACACATTACTTTTTATAAGTTCTCCCTAAAATCCATTTGACTCTGAAAATACTGTACAACAACATTAGAGAGCGGCAAAATAATCACCTCTGTAGGATCCTTCCTTGGAAGGACTCGTCCTACCAAGGAAGGATC
The DNA here is from genome assembly GCF_041903045.1 of Epinephelus lanceolatus. Classification (NCBI taxonomy): domain Eukaryota; kingdom Metazoa; phylum Chordata; class Actinopteri; order Perciformes; family Serranidae; genus Epinephelus; species Epinephelus lanceolatus. The sequence continues at coordinate 31,826,208 of NC_135734.1, read as the reverse complement.
CTTGACTTTGAGAAACACCAAGGCGATAAAAGCAGACATGACACATACACTGTGAATCTCCAAAATGACACAGGGAACAGTTTAAACATGAAAAAAGGGAGAATTCAAACAGAAAACCCTACAAACAAAATCCTAGAGATAAGACTGCAAACCAGAAACCCTGGATCATGACAAGGGGTGCGTCCCCTGACAGAGATCTGGGCTAATTACTTACATATTAATTGTCAATGTTTGTGTATTTACTGGCCCCTGGCCTCCTGTCATTTTGCAAAAGTGGCCCCCACGCAAAGCAAGTTGAATATCCCTGCTTCAGAGAGTCACCACTGTGACAGCTAGACTTGATTTGAGTTGTGATGAGTCATGTTTTTCACACATCACCCCACTCCATTGCTCTGGCTGCCAACCTCTTTTAGAATTCATTTTCAAGTGCTGTTAATAACATACAAGGCTTTGCACGGTCTGCTGCCGGAGTATAAAACGTATTCTCTGACCGCTTATTATCCTATGAAGCCCCACAGATCCATCAGGTCGGCCATTTTAAATGTGAACTGTCTCCAAGTCCAGGTTAAAGATATATTCTGCAGGGTTTTCCTGAAGACAATGCCTACACTCATACAGAAGTAATCCCTCTCAATCATCACTTATGACAAGTTTGAAGTGTGTAGTGGTGTATTTATCTGCAGAGACTTTGCCCTCTATAGTCTTATTTTCTGTATTCAGGATATTTATGGGCATGTTATGGGAATTTATAAACAGTATCCTGCATAATGTACCTTCACAGGTGCCAAATGGAGTTTTCTCGGAGACAAAATAATGACTACACTGAGTGTTACTCAGCAAAGTGCATGTGCCCTTGAGCTCGAAGAAATGTGTTGAACGCATTTCCTTCCTTGTGAAATCTCATAAAACCTAAAAAAAAAAATTTAAAAAATCCAGTTTTTAAAGTATTTAAAAACCAGCGTTGTTTACATCCTTGTTCACCAGCTTGCAGCCTCACAGTCTGACCTAATGGTTATATCAGACACCTGTTTTTTATTTAACGTGTACATAAAAATAAATTCAGAAAGATGGTGAATAAATAATTGAATGAATGAGACATACTCACAGAAATCAAATGCCTAATAAAATAATCTGGTGCCAGGACGATGCTGCTGGAATCCTAAGGTATGATATCTATGATAATGTTTAGGTTTATTCTGACAGTACACTCACTCATACTGGAGCCATTTGTTTGTTTTGCTGTTGTTTGGACATATAGAAAGTGGACAAGATACAAAGGAAAACCTTGGCTAGCTTCTATCAGACAGGAGGATCACTGCTGTCTCTTGTCATCACCTCCATGCATCTTCTTTTCTGACCTCCTCTATGCCTGCACACACTAATACTGTATGTGAGTGCAATACATCTGCACTCCATGTGATCCCATGTGCCAATACTAATGGCCCAAAACTCCCTCTAATCATACAAGAGTCGAACATTTCAGAGCTCTCTATGTACTTATTCTATATAAGCACATTTTCAGATGGAGGGGCACAAACAACTTCTCTTTGACATGCTGTACATCCACTCTCTCCTTTTAAACTCTTTCTCTCTATCTCTGACACACACACACACACACACACACACACACAACAGCAAAGCTGGGTGCCTTCCAAGACGCAATTAATAAGTTGCACTGAACCACAAAGAAGCAGAGGTCCTTGGTATTACCATTTATGTGACAGCCATTATGCAGAATAATGAGAGAATGAATCCACATTAAGGGACTGTGTGTGATTGGGCATGCGCTGAGCGTACACGCAGAGCTGAGCAACCCCAGTGAGTCTCTTGCTTTGGATCTTTGCTCTAATGCTGACATATAACAGACTGTGTGTGTCACCGTCTTTTTTAGTCAGCTGAGTGATCCTGCAGTGCCCCCGCGCAGTGGATCAGGAGGACCTTGGATTGTTTCTGATGTTTCCGTATGGCCAGAGTATCCGCATCATGTGACTCCAAGATAACTGAAGTTTGTAATGAGCAGGATTTTTTTTCCTCTTACATATTCTACATTATGAAGATGAACCAACAAGCCTGTAAACTAAAGCTGTAGTTGATACCTTCAGCTATACAATGACAAAGCTCATGACCCAGCCCCCATTTCAGAAACAGTTGAGCAGAAAACTATGAACTGCCCACTGGCTGGAGCAAATGCTCTCATTTTACAGCCAAACAGTACACTAACATATGGTTCTGAAAGCATGTGAGGCGAGAAATAAGCAATGCAGTAACAGATTATTGATTCATATTTGATCAGTGCCTAGTTGGAAATTTTGGCCACAGTTCACGAGCCACGATTAACATGATTGACAGCTGCTTTAGAGACTCCTCTGCTCTGACTGGTTGTTTTCCTTCAGCCGTGTGGAATCTAGCAAATGCCATTAAGCTGCTTTCACACTGCAGCATGGTAATTGCCCTGACAACCGTTAACCTGCTAGAGTGTTCCCCAAAAAGCAAAGCTCTTTTAAAAGCAGATACCACTAAGGTCCACGGCTCTGATGCCAGGCAGGTGCTTCGGTGAACACTCGCAGAAGTACAAGGTAGCTTGTAGCTGCTATACTATAGCACGACAACAGAAATCACTGAAATCACCAAAAAATGTCTCCATATATGGACAATTTACCAGTCATCTGAAGTTGGGTGGGAATGTTATCCCAGGCCCAGTTTTCCTTATAAGCTGCTAGAGCCGTAACTCCATTTATTCAGACACAAACATTATCAGCTTCTCCATCTTGTTTTCTTTCTGCTTATGTGATGCCCGCTATTTTATTGACCAAAGCCAGGGAGCAACTGCCAGAAGTTTAACAAGGTGAACTCAGTGCGGCAGAGCAAAATCTGTGCGTGTGTACCCCTACCGCCACGTTGGAAACCCGTTCCACTCTACCACCTTCCCCTCACTGAAATGACAGGAAGTGGTGAGTTACTGTGCGGCGGTGTGAAGCCCCTTTAAAAGAGGAGGAGAAAGACTGACATGATTTTTTTTTTCAAATACTATTGTGTCTCTTCTAATACTGTGTGATGGTTAATGGGATATTTAAACATAGCTGGTTTGTGCATTTAGTCCTTCTAAGGCAAGCTCAGGGGTTTAGCGTTGCTGTAGCCCACAGGAACAACGCTTAGCAACACTATCTTTTCTCCAAGTGAGGATTGGGATATATGCAGCTCTCATAATCTGGTCAAAATTAATATATATATATATATATATGTTTAAATGCTTGAAGATCCACTCATTACTAAAAGTGTATGTCATCCAAGAAAGACAATAAAAACTAAAGTAATGATCAAAGTTGTCAGATTGAAATTTAAAGTGTGCTGATGGATCCACCTTGTCAACTCATGCATTGAGTGACATGACAAGTTCTGTAAAAGTTCCACCTCAAAAGTTGCCGGCAGTCAGTCCAGTGAATTAAGTTATTTTTTTCTCAGTCTACAGCTGCTACAAGAGCCAGCAAAACATCCTTTATTTTTATAGTTACAGTGTATTAATATAGCCTATGTAAATATCTTTATGGTATGAACAGTGGCCTCAACACCAGCCACAGCTCAGCCCTGAGCAGAGTGACCGTCCGCTATTGACCAATCAACAGACTGCAGTGTTCACAGCTCCACCTTTTAGTACCAGATCTGTGTGCTAGGTACCCCAACAGAGGGGGGACCAAAAATTGGGGCAGTACGGAACGGTTCCATTGGTACCATCCACAACTTTTCGCAGCGGAAATGGAAAAAAATCATACTGAACTGAACCATACTGTACTGCTCTGTGGGAACACGGCTTTAGTGGCTGAAGTGTCTCTTTACCTTTCACTTGATCTGTCGTTTGTTACACAGGAAAATAGGGTCCAGGTTGAAAAATGCCGAAGTTATACTTTAAGGGTCCTTGACAAGACAATGTCTGAGAACCAGTGGTTTAGGCAACTGAAGTGACTTGATAAAGGTTAGGGAAAGATTATGGTCTTTTAGAACAAACCAACTTTAATTTGTTGTAGAAGACCGGATGCAAACCATAGTCTGGTCACATAGTCAGAGATTCACAACCAAGAAGTTGGTTGTCAGATAAACACAGTGTTTAAACAAACAGTTGTTGCTGTGTTTATGTTCAGGACTGAGAGAGAACTAGACACTTCCACTCTCTCCTACACACTTCTTTTCACCTGTAGTTTTATCAGCACAAACCAGGAGTTACTTCAACCTACTACTTCAGCGACACGTCTTCCCACCCACAAAGACCGCCTGCTGCATTTGATCGAGCCAGATTAATCTATTCGTCTGTGTGGTTCAGAGTATTGTAAACAAACCGGCACATTCATCATGACTGTTAACGTTGTGTACTCTCCTCCTGTACGGAGGGATGCAGGTTAGGTTGTTGTTGCCTCTCAGGTCGCACCTGCTAACAATAAACAACAGCAGGCATCTGAATATAATTACCATGTCCTCATATTGTCTTCTGTGTGCCTTTTTGTGTTTGTGTGTTTTTATGTGTGTGATGGCGTAAGATGTTAATTATCTTGCAGTGATAAATGGTAACATGCAGCTCAGGTTTAATCTCTATTAACCCTACTTCCAGCGCTCCCCGGTTCAACAGACTAAACTGATAAATCCATTACAAAGTGTAAGACAGCTCTTTCATGGTTTCTTTTCATCTAACTCTCCCTTCTCACTGTTAACACCTTCTCTTGTCGTCTTTGTCCTCCACTCTCCCTCCCTCCCTCTCTCTGTTGGAGAGTTTGAAACTTTAAACAAACCAGTGAAGGGAGACTGAATCATCTGTTCGGTTACTTAATCAGCAATTTGGAGGCTATATAAGCTATAAAGCTTGGTGAGATATGGATCCAGTGGGGTTTATACAGTGTGAAATGCTGCAGATGCCCTGTAGTGTTCTTTTAAAAATGGCATTGTTAATGGTAGCTGTTACACACAGATGACCTTCAACATGTTCACATACACACACACACACTAAAGGAAAGACCCCTTTCTGTTACATTTACCCTTCATGAGGCTGTATCTATTTTTTCATACCTTCTTATTTTTCTGTACAGCCCTAACCATGGAGTCAACATTTCAAAATTTTTAAACTCATTTCCTACTGTATTAATTTATTTCTTCATAAAAAAAATACATCTGCAGTATACTACAATAATATGCAACGCATGAAAGCTACTACTGTCTACATAAAATACTCATGCAGCTCAACATAAACGATTGACACTTTACTCAGACTTCACCTGGCCTAACTGACCAATATAACATGATAAAGACACTAATGTTAGACGAATAAGCCTGTGAGTCGTGCTCTGTTTGGGTACAGCAACACCTCCTAGACAAACCACACACAGAACTACATTACACTGAACCAGCAGTAAAACAATGGCAGTTTGTTAGGTTCATTCATGATGAACACTTCCTTATGTTGTGTTCACACCAGGCACAAATAAAACAGTATTCGCACGTGAATTACATGTAAAATCAATGTAAAGACGCAAATAGATGCAAATAAATGTGACACAAATGACGCAAAATATGCGAATTAAGCGACATGAATTAGGCAAGTAGCCCCATTTTGCATCATATGCTTATTCACAAGAGTTAAAAAATCTAAACTTCAGCAACCAATGCACGCCGCGACAGCCAATCAGCATTGAGATCCTCCGGGGCCGTATGACGCAGAGGACGTACCACAGGAAGTTCATCAATTCAGCAATTTCACATGTATGACGCGAGTTATTTATGCATATGAAGCGAGTCAGCACAAAATATTCTACCGTTCAAACTCGAGTGAGTAACAACGTGAAAAATTTGGATGGCGTTTGATGTGAACACAACATGGTGCCTGGTTGCCTTTGGTCGGATGGCATTTTTTAAATTAATATACTGGGATTAATTTTTTTTTTATCATTTTTTAAGATATATATATATATATATATATATATATATATATTTATTATATATGCAGAGGTTCACTTAGACAAGTCTTGATGAGTTTCAATATTTATGGCCCACAGAATAGTGAATACATAGGAAATAATACCAACACTTGGAGAATGGAATGGAGATGATATGTTCAACAAAATCATGGGGCAAATAAACTGCTTTTGTAGTTAAATGTGACAGTACTCCCAAATAGGGGCAGAGGCAGTTTTCCTTTTCACTCGTCCTGTAACGTTATCCCCACCACTTATGGTCACCATTTTTCTCAGCTCAGCTGCCTGTTCCACCAGTAGAGACTGACCTCTGGTGGTGTCTGCTCAACACTACATCACCTCAATACATCATCTCCCTATTAGTTTAATAGAAAGAGGACTGTCTGTATTTTTGAAGGTATAGTTTAAGCTACAGTAGGTGTACCTAACAAACTAGCAACTGAGTGTGAATGCCTGATGGTATTATCCTCACATACTTCACATTCTCAGAAAGATGAACTGATTTAAATTAGTTTGTTGCTTCAGAAATTGATTCTTTTTTTCATTATTCATAGATAAACTCTAAACTAAATTAATAATATCCCTGAGGTCTGTAATTTTCTATGATTAAGGTATGAATTAGTGACATGTAATAATAATAATAACTGGTCCAGATGAACGAGCACCTCCGTTCATCTGTATTATAAAATGCATTACATGTCTGAGCTGGATCGGGAGGTGTTCTCTGCAGAAGGGAACACATTTACAAATGGGTTATAGAGTCTTTCTGTAATTTTTTTTCGATCATTTTAGACAGGATTATCTTGCCATCATGATGAGATGAATGAGGTATCTGTAGCCTCAAGGAATAATCCATCGGTACATTTTATCTTGGCACACACAGGACAGACTGCTTAGCCATGCAAATTGCATTTGGGAGATGGTTGGCACATTAAGTAAAGCTCAGACACTACCTGAGCTCCAGCAGATTTATACTGTGGACAAAACCCTGCGCACAGCAGTGATTACTGTGATGCAGTACACGATGTAAGCACAACAGCACTAACGATAATCAAGGGTGTACTTTGTGTTGGTTGGTACACGTTGTACCGACCACTCTGTTGATAATATGGTTAACTTAAACAGCAGGGTTCTTGGATCACTTTCATATCAGCTCCACGTTGGTAATTTAAACATCCACAAAGCAGAGCGGCACCAGCACTTATTAATCCATGTCCCAATAGCACTGCAGCTATATTCCCTTTGTCATTATTCACTCCAGTCTGTCTGTGTTCAGTTTAATCAGTACAATATACAATATAGTATAATCATTTGAGGGGTCTGTTGGTAGAAAGAAAACAGTCCCTTATTAATTTGTACATTTACGATACAAACACAAAATGTTTTGTCAGTGGCACCTGAGAGCAACGTTTCCACAACAGTTCTGAGTGGTCACGAGATGAGTAGCGGAGGAGGAACAAAGAAAAAACATATTTTTTCTACACAAATTTATGCTAATTTTTCCAGATTTTCAGACTCAATTCTTTGTTGGAAGAAGAAATACATAAAAGAAGGAAGAGACATTAAGTCGTATTGAATTTGTATTTCAATTTTGCATTGATATCAGGCTTTGGTGACACTTCTTTTCCCATGTAACCCATCACGTCTGCGTTGTTTCACCTAAAAAAAAATTCACATTATGTGATGTTGGCTGATGTTTTTAATCTAAATGTGCACATTGGTTTTCCTTGTTATGGGTCTCCAAACAGATCATGGCTCTGTCCTGCAGCTGCAGAGCTCAATTCCCCTTTTTGGTCCAATGCGTCATGATGCATGACCAAACAGGGCAGGTCCGACCTTTTATCGCTTACCAGACTGCAATTATGACCAGATTAATTTATTAAAGGCTCTGATTAAAACTGGCTGGACTGTCAGAGTAAAGTCCTTGAGCCAAACCAGGACTTGACCATATGCTACAATCCCTTGTAGTTTGCCTCTGTGTTACATTTGTACTAGTCAGTGAGCCTTAGATCTACAATAATAACTAGATGCTGGATCCTAAGGTGGAGTTGCTGTAGATGGTGGCATATAAAATGAATCAATAAGCGTCCCCTTCTGACAATAATAGGAAACATTATTGAGAGAGCTGACCAATGTTAGCCCTCCTGAATAGCTATTATCATTTATACAACAGTTAGTTCCGGCCCTGCAATCTGATTGGTCGAGAGACAGTAAAACCGTGACAATATTGGAGTACAACATCACGGTTATTTCACTGTGTATGTATCACTCTGCCTCACAGCTGATTGCAATCAACAATCAAATCAAAACTGACGGTTAGTGTCAGTTAGGTCAGCAGTTGCGTTGTAGGCTAATTAATTCATCCACTGTCAAACAGCCAAAAATATGGATTTATTTCCTAAAATAAGTTTTGAATTGAACTATGAATGGTCATCAGAGGAAGATGAGGGAGAGGAGAAGCTGAATCCATCTGAGCACACATCCAGGTTTGTCAGTGTTTCATCAGCGGAGCTCAATGACTTGGAGAAAAGCAACATACTGTCAGATCAGAAGGCAGAGTCGGCTGTGCCTGTGAAGCGACAGTCCACCATGCAGTCACCAGAGACTTATTTCACCGGCTGCACAATTAATGGAAACGTGCAGATAAATGTGTATAAAGAGTAAGTGCCTGGCGCACCATGTCTGCATTACATAGCAACGGTGACAGCGGAGTCCTGAGGGACCTATTTTTGGTGGCGGAAGACAAATAAAATGCTTAAATTATCTATTTTGTCCTCATTTTTCAACATTTCTTAATCAGCCTTGCTTATTTAACTGTTGAACTGTTGTATAAAAGCAATATCACACTCGAGCTCGTGATGTTGTACTGTGATGTTGTACTCGGCCTGCCGCCTCGTGCCTACGACCGAATCACAGCCGTGACGATATCACAGTACAACATCACTCCCTCTCGTGTGATATTGCTTAATTATCATTAACAGTTTGAAGGTTGGTTAGTTATTGATAATCAAAGACATGTACAATACTGCCTGCTAAAGGAGGCAGATTGGCACCAATGTGTGTTAGAGCGCTACGCAATGACGTATCACTCCTAGGGATGGGTATCATTAAGATTTTAACAATACTACTACTCTTACCAATAGTGCTTATCGATACGGTACTTTAAAGGTTCTTCTGGAGGTTTTTAAGAGAAAAAAATGAAGCAGAAATAAGAAGAGAATTAACATATTTTCTGTGTATGTTAGTCCACCTGTATGTGATGCACTTTCACTAGATGTTTCAAAGATTGCCTGTGTTTCTGCCCTTGCATGCACAGCAGTTGTGGAACCTGTGGCAACAAGCAGTGTCGGCATCAACTCTTGTGAAGTATAACTATACTTAGTAGCATTTTGCTGTGTATGTGTGTGTGTGTGTGTGTGTGTGACGCAGAGCAGCAGAGCTGACCCCGCCCCTTGCATGTGCAGCAGGCTGTGAAGCTGCGACACAGCGAGCTCTCCTCTGGATTGAAGAGCAAAAATGCATCAGTGTTGAATGTCTTAATCTTACTGCAAATTAGAAACGGAGTTGATGAGATGAAAACTGTACATGTAACTTAAATGAACAAGAAATATATGTTCTGAATTTCTCCAATACCGTGAGCAGAACTGTTAACACTGGAACTTATCATCACTACGGCCTTTAATAATTCAGCCCCAGGACCTGTTTATTACCAGGTTTCAGTACCCATCTCTAATTGTCCTGTTTGGGTTGAACTCATCTCAACCCACTGATGAGAGGTCACAAAAAGGCACTACTTTCTTTAGAGGGGTCGTAAACCAGAAGGTTGGGAACCACTTCCTTCGTTCCTCCACTCTCTGTGGACAGAAAGACGGTAGCCCAACAGCGTGCACTGTGTTGTTGTTTTGGAGCAGGATTTCCAGCCCTCTGGTCAAGTATCTAATTCCTGTACTCAATGACCAAATAAAGGGAGCTGGATATAGGTCATAATTCCAAGTCAAGTCAAGTTAAGTTCAACTTTATTGTCATTTCCCTCTCCAGTGCCACTGTTGCCTCCTACCACGGGCGGCTGTGTCAGGGGGCATTGTGTTGTAGGTTAGGGCTGCGCAGCTCGTCCAACAGTGTTGTCTACAGCTGCGGTTTGTCAATTTTACTGGAGATTTCTTTGCCCTAAGTCCATGTCCAGAAGCGTCTCACATTCGTAGGTCAGATGGGAGTCTTAGGGGCTGCTGCATCTGTGCGCACCACCATCTTTGCTTTACATGTCAAATATTAGTTAAGATGACCATGTTTTAGGTGTCACAGCTTAGTAGGATGTGGACTGATTCACTGAAGAGAAGTAAAAATAAAAAAAAGTTATTTTATGTCAGGTGGCTGCAGCTGATTGATGTCAGAGGCCCTCTGGCTTCATCTATACTCACCACACTTACACTAGATAAACACTTTTTAAATCACTTCAGAGTTTACTCATCTTTGCATAAAATTTCATGCTAATGTCAGCCTTAAAAGCTTGTTTCCGACATGACATCCATATTAAAATGTATCCCTCTGAAAATGCAAGTTTTGCAAGTTTATCTCCTCAGTGTCTGGAAAAACAGTAATTCGTGAGACCCTTCTGGTTGGTCTGGTGAGGCTTTTAATGGGCTTCAGTGTTACCCCTGGAAAACAGTAATTGGGGAATCGACTGGAAAACAAACAGGCCAGTTAAAAGCCTGGCTTACTGCCAATACCCAGGAACGACATAGGATTGATAGCATGCTGTGCAATAGAGCAGTAAATTGCCAAAGCTTTCATCACTATATTTCCTTTTGGTACTATATCAGTATCTTTAACTCTGCAGTGTAATATTGGACTGTGCAGGATATTTAGCTTTTGTTTTGCTTATTTTAGTGATGTAGATGTAAATCTGTCTGATAAAATCACGACAGGAGGATAACACAGGTAATAACTTTAAGCTGCAACAATCAGTTGGCACCGTTTTTGTGCAGGTGCAAAGCTGGCAAGGCAAATGAATGGTCATTTTGTTTGGTTATTTTGCTCTGTCACTCCAAACAAACTCATTGGTGCCAAGGTAACTATTGTGATTCAGCTGAATATCTGTTTATGTAGATTGGGTGGTCAAGTGCAGTTTTGGTACCCATTTTGACATGAAATTGTGTTTCCACTGGATCAAAATCCTTTTTTTGGAAGCACCTTAAAGGGAGGGTTCACCCCCAAATCAAAAATACGTATTTTCCCTCCTACCTGTAGTGCTGTTTATCAGTCTAGATAGTTTTGGTGTGAGTTGCCAAGTATTGGAGATATCAGCCTTAGAGATGTCTGTCTTCTCTCCAATATAATGGAACTAGATGGCACTCGGCTTGTGGTGTTCAAAGTGCCAAAAAAATACATTTGAAAAACTTAACAGCAATGTCTCTTTGCAGAAATCATGACCCAGTTACCCAAGATAATCCACAGACCTTGTTGTGAGCAGTTTCATGTAGGAACTTTTTTCTTCCTACACCTGCTACAACTGACCATAGGTGAGGGTTGGGACGTAGATGGACCAATAACTCAAAAGCTTAGCCTTCCTACTGTGTATGCCGCACCAAACTGCTGATCCATGTCAATAATGAGGTCGCGGATACAAGCGGCCAAAATGAGTTTCCGCTGTGGGGTGGCTGGGCTCAGCCTTAGAGATAAGGTAAGGAGCTCGGACATCCAGGGGGAGCTCGGAGTAGAGCCGCTGCTGCTTCGTGTCGAAAGGTGTCAGTTGAGGTGGTTCAGGCATCTGATGAGGATGCCTCCTGGGCGCCTCCTCTTAGTGTTGTTCCGGGGAACTCCAACTGGTAAGAGGCCCCAGGGCATGCCCATCACAAGCTAGAGGAATTGCATATCTCCTCTGGCCTGGGAACACCTTGGGATCCCCCAGTGGGCTGGAAAGCTTTGTTTGGGACAGGGGAGTCTGGGATTTGCTCAGCCTACTGCCCCTGCAACCTGGCTTCGGATAAGTGGTTGAAAATGGATGAATGGATGGACCCACCAACTGTATCACTGCACAGAGGGAACTGTATATCAACTGCTAGCTCACCTAGCACCACTGAGCTAGCTAAAGACCCAGCTCAGCCAAGGTGGACGTCATTAATGTATACATCTCTTGCTATCACAAGCCTCTCGTCCATGAGCAGATGTACGCTCCCTTCTGCACGGTGACACTTGGGGGGTGTAGTTTGGTAGAAAGAAAATAGTTCCAACATAAAACTGCTCACAACAAGGTCTGTGGATTATCTTGAGAAACTGGGTCATGATTTCTGGAAGGAGACATTGTTGTTGAGCTTTTCAATCACACTAATCACAATGACCGATATCTCCAAAACAATCAAGACTGAAAAGCACTACACGTAAGAGGAAAAAAATGTATTTTTAATGTGTGGGTGAACTGTCCCTTTAAGCACTTTCTTTGGATTTGGTTGGTGGTTGGTTCTTAAATCACCTAAATCCTTTTCATGAGTTTTGTTTCCTTCCACTTGATTTAACATTTTCATCTAATATGTTTAATGAGTGTAAATCTTCGTGTTTAATATGACTGAGGAGTATGTACTGATTCAGTTTACACAACTACAAACATCTAATTTAAAAATTATCATCAGTCTTTGGAGGTAATTTGGAGCGCTGTATATTTTGTGCTTTGGGACTTTGTACCTTCTTGACAAAAACAGTTCCCTCTGAGGCAAAGCCAACTGGACTCCCCACATGGCCCATTAGTAAAATGTCTGCTGCTGCTTCTAAAGATGGAGCCCACGTCACCAGTTGGTGCCTGTTCCAGCTCCACTTGCTGATAATGTATTCCTTCTTGCAAACAATGTAAGGTATTCATCTTGCTCCAGACACTTCTTCAGATTACACCATGCTGTGCCAACAATACCCTCAGGTCTGATAATGTATAACCATTTCCACAAGAATAGAGCCCAGTACGTTCCTTATTCTGCTGAGCCACAGGTCACTCTAATCCATGAGGGAGGGAAAAAGAAAGCTACAGTAATATTTGTTGTTGGGGTTTTTGGCCAGTAGGTGGCAGATCTCCAAAACAATAGACCGTATAAAATAATTGACGTAGCCACCATGACAGAAAATGTAAAAAAAAAAAAAAAAAAAAAGCGTACTAAACTGCACTGCACTGTACCGTACTGTACTGTACTGCTGAGTAAAAATGGGGCTTTGCCTTTGGACCCAGTCTCAAATGACCTTTTGACGAGCTGCAGTTTTTGGCACTTCCACGTTGACTTAATGTATGGATAATGCGTTTGCAGGCAGTTGATTATTTACACTTATTGCAAATATAACAGCAACATTATCATTCGTTTAAAGTCGTGTCTCCGGCACTTCAGTGTCCACCAACTCGTGAGGGAAGTGTATGTCTCTTTAGGTTTCACTACAACTCCTACAGTCACATTATAGTAAAACAGTAAAGTCACACAGCAGCATCACCTCTGATGTATATGGTTGCTATTTCATGGGCCTCTCAGTGTCTGAGTGCATTTGTCAGATCATTGCAAAAAGCACTTATGTAATGCTGTAAATGGAGTGAAGGCGACCTCTGTAAACGTATCATTTACTACATATCTCCTCTGCGTTTACCTTTTTATCCAGCTGGTTGTTGTAACCTGGAACTTTGTGTTTGTGACTCTGCCTATCAGGCAAAGTGCCAATAGGTGGATCAGCAGTTCCCATGTCCTCTTTGTCTCTGTCTCCCTCTAAAATTAAACACCATGCTTCAAGCGTTGTCACGACAAATAGGCGGTGTGGGCGGAGGACGAACATGTGCGCACACACACACACACACACACACACAATCACACACACACACACACACGAAACCACACACAGCAGTGCACTGCACACATTCTGAACAAAAGCAGAACAATAAGTGAAGTGATGATGACTTTCCAAACAGTTTGATTGTGTCAATTAGATAGTGATGAGTGTGTGGGAGCTGTTTGTAGGTGTGTACTGTTATAATCTGTATGCGTTAATATGTATGTGAGATAAAAGGGGGATGGGAGGCTTCACCTCACATAGGCAGATGTTGTATAATCTGTCATGTCGGCTCTTCATGATGCCGACATTAGATGCAGCTCAGAACATGGAGAAAGTCTTTGGATGGTGAATTTAGCCGAGACCCTTCAGTATTTGTTTCCGGTTTTCTGTGCGGCTGATTTGGCGAAACCTGTGTTTGCCAATTATTCTACCGGTCTCAGAATTCAGGGAGCAAAACAGACAGTGTGACTGTGGCTCAGAAGGTGAAACAGGTCATTCACTAATCAGAAGATCAGCAGGGTTCGATCCCCCGCTCCTTCAGTCCACATGTCGAACATGTCCAACTTGCTGGGCTAGTTGGTAAACCTGAGTCTGTGTAAATTAACAAAGCTGTCTTATATAGTAGCTTTGGCCACCAGCGTATGAGTGGTTGGAAGGCTCAAGAGGTGCTATACAGATTCAAGTCCATTCACCAAAGACTTGTTGAGCAGATACCTTGTTATAAATAAACCAGCAACAGGTGTATCTCTTTACAGTGCAGCCAAACAAATTCATGTTATTTTGATAAAGCAGTGGGCTTTTTTGTCATGCCACGAGCAAACAGGATCTGATTTCTGGTCGCAATGTAAGTAGTTGTCAGCAGTGCAATGTGTTCTTTTTCATTATTTTTTAAAAAACGGTTCCACTGTCAAAAAAAAAAAAAAAAAAAGATGAAATTGATTTCCTCTGACTGCTGTGTGCATTTTTGCCCGAGAGTTTCCTCGTGTGTAGGGAGGCTATTTTAAACCTACAAAGGACTGGTGGACTTTGACGCTGGTGATGAAAACTCCCCTCTGGTTCAAGGGTAGAGCAAGTCATCCGCCAATCGGAAGATCAGCAGTTTGATCCCTGGCTCCTCCAGTCCACATGTCGAAGTATCCTTGAGCAAGATACTGAACCCCAAATTGCTCCCGATGGCTGTTGTGAGTGTGTTAAAAACTGAGTAGCAGGTGGTACCCTGTATGGTAGCCAGTGTGTGAATGTGTGTGTGAATGGGTGAATGTGACTCATCATGTAAAAAGCACTTTGAGTGGTCAGATGACTAGAAAGGCGCTATACAAGTGCAGGTTCATGACTATCTGGGGTTGTTCCTTATTCACTGTGAGGGTCCATGGACAGACGGATGTCATATGCTTAAAAGCCCTCAAAGGCTAATTGTGATCTGTGCCATTGGACTTCATGGATCAAATTCAAATTGAAATCTGAAATGAAATTACTATACGTGCAGCCCTTTGAGGCATGCTTTACGATTGGGCCACAAGGAACTTTTGACTTGACTAATCTGTAAAGCACTTGGGGTTGCCTTTGGGTATGAAATGTGCGATATAAAATAAATTTGCCTTGCCTTGTGTTGTCCTGCTCTTTTGAGATCTTTGCCTTTAAAACTTAAGCTGCAACTCCCATAAATGAAACAGAAGGGTACATAGTTTGCTCCTTTGCGCTGCTCGAAGGATATAAAAATTAAAAAAAAGCAACATTTCCTGTCTGAAATAATGCCCTGATTACTCAGAATAATCCTGACACCTCCCCAACAACTGTTTTCTCCAACAGCTATTTTCTACTGAAACACAACCTCTAACTGTCTGCTTCTCTGTGCTGAAACACATGCCCCAGTGCTCCTGCTACACTGCCTGAGAGCACCCTGAGAGGGCCTGGTTAATCTTATCATCAAACTGAGAAACGACATTAAACATGGGACCTGAACAGAGACTGAAATCCTGTTTTTACTCAAGTGACAATGAGCCGACTGCAGATATGAACCCGAACTTGTTGCCAAGTGATGAACTCGAGTGCTGCTTCAAGACACCATTTTGTGGCTGACTTCTTCAAAACCTCAGTCACCCTTGAAACAGTCCTCTTGACTATTTCTGTGATTAGGCTGCGTGCTTTTTAAACAGTGTTCGCAGGTGTGTCCAGACAGACAGCGAGACAGAAGAAGACAATAGGTAGACAGACATCGGGATGAGGTGAACATAAAGTCTCATCTGTGCCAAGCCACAGCAGGGTTGTCTGCAATAATTTATCTTCTCTCCATCTTACTGCGGACAGACACTCTGTCTTAACCCACCATGAAACCAGGGAGAGCACTCACCTCAGTTTTACCTCACGGAGGAATGAATCAGACTTTCAAGACTGGTCATCTCATCGGAAGGATCAGGGGCATAAGGGACACTTTTGTGACTGGAGATATAAAACTGTAATAACCTATACATCTCCCTGCTACAGTGGGATGGATTGTCCACCTGGTACAGTTGCTGAGGAATACAGTGACATCTGGTTTGTGGAACTGCTTCTCGTGACACTATTCCCAGCGGAAAAAAAGGCAGTGAGTCACTAAAAAAACACCTTCGTTTGGTGGCTAAAAAAGCTGCCGGAAACACAGCAATGACTCTTATGACACAACCTGTTTTGTTGTTTGTTGGTCTCAAACAGTGGTCTGCAGCTTGGCAGGTGGCTCACGTAGGTGACACGCCATCCAGTATATGAGCTGTCTTTTTCTTGGAAGTTGAGGAGAATGGCGGATGGTGTGTCATCTGGTGAGATGCCTGCCAGGCTGCAGACTTCTGTAGAGCACTTTTCGACAGCAACAAACAACAAAACCGGAAGCAATTTAACGAGTCACTGCTGTGTTTCTGTTTGTGACCTGTGGCTGTTTTACCAGAGGCTTTTCAACCTCAAACGTGGGTATTTTTAAGCACCCATCACTGTATCTCCTACTGCGTTTTACCATGCAAACATGGGTGTTTTTCCGGAACTGGTAGCTGTTTATAGCCCTGAGACATTGCTGCTTTTCCAGCAGGAATTGGTCCCCCAAAAATGGGTATTTTGAGTCAAAACATTATATTTTCATAACATAACCAAGTGGGTTTGTGCTTAAACATAACTGCATGTTAACCACAACATATCTGCTACCAGCCATACCAACCTGCAAATGTAATGTATATGTACAATTGGCACATTTGACTTGTGTAAAACATTTGACGTGCAAACCCGTTAAACCATATTTGCAAATGTATGTTAACAGTTGTAGGACTCCCTATCACCTTTCTTATCTCTATTTGTCCTGACGTGCAGCCAAGCTGATCACACTCAGCCGTCAGATCTAGCTGTTGCTCTCCTCTTTGACCATTTATGGATATAAGCTTCACTAACTACACCTGACCATTTACTGAAGTGATATGAGAAGTTATTAATGTACAAGTAATGTGAGTATGCTGGGTTTATACCATGTCCATGACAAAAAAGGAGCACATAATCTCCATTCTGCCTTTACTGGGTAAAAGAGACTGGTTGCCATGGCAACAGACGCACAGACGGAGTACATCAGTGGCTGCAAAAAAAATTGAACACTAATCATGAAGTTGATAAACTTACAGAAATCTAAGAACCATTTTTGTCAAGCTGTTTTAGAGTGATCCAGGCTTTTGATGCACATTGTGATTTGTCAAAACTGACCTTAGACACCTTAATCATCTGACAGCAGCATGAGACACGAGAGTAGCCTTACTGTGACATTCGGTCCGAGGCTTTCAAAATAAAATTATCTCTGCGCTCCAATATGTCTGTTAGTGTAAAGCTCTCACGATATGGCGTGGAGTACAGAAGCCTACTAATTGCACAAAAAAATGTGAAATGACTGGATAGCCTACCTAATGTTGTGTGCGAAAAATGCAAAAATTCGCATAGCATTTGGTGTGAACACTAGAATATGTTGTGTGGACTCACTTCATACACCATAAGCGCGTGAAAATGCTGATGAACTGCCATCGGTACATCCTTGTCATTGCGTCCATCGCGCTGCCCAGATAGAATTTGTGTCTAATCACGTCTTTACATTGACTTTATATGTAATTAACTCATGCAAATTGTTTTATTCGTGCCAGGTGTAAACACATCATTAGACAGTGACAGCATGCAGCAGTCACTAGGTGATAAGGTAAACTTGCTGATTTCAGCTACCAATTAAAAAGAGGTGTAGGTATATGGCCAATCGTCGCTATGTTCTACTCATTTTTTACCTGTTTGCAGACATGGGATTGGATGTCTAAACGTAAAGAGGAAAAAACAGAATAGCAGTAGAAGAATCCAGTCATTTTCTGGAGCAGTTACTCAAAAAAGAGAACAATCCCGGGAAAACCAGAACGTGTGGCAACCCTACCTATACGTGATTGGCAGAAACTTACAATACTAGCATTTTTTCTGGTGACTGGCTCGTCCTCCACCTTCTGAAAACAAATTTAGCTCATATATTTTGACACTTTAGAAATGCTGATAAAATACTTATGAAAGAAACACACAATGCCAGCATTTTCTTCTGGTGACTGAGCTTGTTTTCCAACGCAATTTATTTGTGGAGAATCCTTGGATTTAAACAAGTGTCTCCTCAGCTCCGTATCCATCTCATAAAACATTCACTAAAACATTCAGCAGGAGTGGAAAGCCCAATCTTTCAAACTGAGAACACAACTCTCTTAATCTTAAAAGCCCACAGTGACTGCAGGGCATGTATTCTGGCAGTGTATATCTTACTTTTGTAACAGATAAAAGGCAGACTCAGAGTTGAATCTGAGTTTAGCCTGTGAACTTTTAACCAGTTGTAGTCAAGCTTTCTCCTGAGCATATCCTGCCTTGCGCGAACACTTCTGTCAAATCCTTTGTGTTATTGTTTCTCTGATGTTAAACGCAAACATCGAGTTTGCATCCGCAGAGCCTCTGGCTGTTTTGTAGTAACTCTGGAAGTGACACATATTTTTTTATCTGATTTAAAAAATAACAGGTCATAACTGGGACAAATGTATATCAATTGAGAATATCAGGGTAACACAGTTAAGTTATGAGATTAATTATTTACATTGTCTTTTTCAGGAGGACCACAGTAGCAACACATGTCCCAGATGACAAGGGTACCATCACATAGGCTACATACATTTCTGAGTCAGTCTCTCATTTTGGTCATGTTTCCTCACAATAGAGGCAGATGAAAAGCTAAATTAAACAGAAATGTCAAACAACAAAGAAATATGTTTGATGGAACCTACTGCAAAACTGTCAGACAGAAAATGAGCTCTGAGAGGCAGAGACGTCAACACCTGGTGGTATAATGGTTGAACTGACAACCCTCTCAACCTCGCTCAGAAGTGATACATCGTTCAGATGTTATGAGACAGAGTTGCATCTGTGTTTCATCTGTTGTCTGTGCTTTACTGAAAATGAATCAAGTCCTCCACTTTGGTTCAGACAAAAATATCTCACCAACTGTTGGACGGAGTGCCATTAAATTTGTTACACACATTCATGGTTCCCAGATGATGTATCCACATTACTTAGGTGAGCCTCTGACTTTTCCTCTAGCGCAGCCATGAGGCTCACATTTGTTGTTTTGATCAATATCTCAACACCTATTGAAAGGATTGCCATCTCATTTAAAATCATTCATGTGCCCTTCAGGATGAACTGTAATAATTGTTGTGATCCCTTCATTTTTCATCTACCACCCTCATCTGGTCAATTATGCACAATACTTTAGTTTGTGACCAAATATTTGCTAATGTCACTTCCAGCAGCCTCGGCTGTACTTTGTGTTTAGTGCTAATTAGCAAATGTTAGCTAGGATGCTAACATGCTAAATTTAGATGGTGAACATGGTCAGCTATGGCCCAGTGTCCACCAAAGCACTTTTCCTGAGGCCAACATACAATTATTTTTCTATTATTTGCATTTAGAGTGGTGTATTTACACTATGCTACCAATGCTAGCAGCATGACACAGCACTGAGCGTCTGTTCTGTGCTGAATGCTGCACATTTAGTATTTTTTTTCTGTGTGCTCAGAGTTGAAAAATGTTCAACTTTGGGTTAAATGCCAGACCTGTCCAGTCGTCCGATCACAAGGGAGGAGCAGCGGGACAAATATCACAAACGCTGCACATCTAATGCGCCATCAAGCCCTCCCAGCTGAGCGTTTCCTGGGGCTTTGGTAGACATGGGGACTGTACCTGTGAAACACCAGCATGTTATTAGCAAGCCCTCAGGAACACTGCTCGGCCTTGCAGCCAATTTTTCCCAGTGGCCACTCATGGTATAGCTAGGAAACTTTTTTGGTGTACACATTTATAAACATTGTGTACGCACAAAATGAGGCCTAAAGAGGTGCACGCCACTTCCCATAAAAAAAAAGTTGTGATGTATAAACACAGACTTGATGGGAGAACTTTGACCCATGCTTACGAATATTTTTTGACGACAGGAAATTGGTGACGCAGATGGTGAGGTCAAAGCCTGATTGTAGAAATTGTTGAATATTTTTGGGCGCATGCCATTTTTGGCTTTTGTCTGTATGCACATTTTTAGTATGGACCCTACGCACTGTTTTTTAAATGAGACCCCTAGTTAAAAAAAAAAAACTTCACTGGAATGAATAGGTGCCAAATTGGCGTCCAGTGCCTAGTTGTTATTAAAATCTATGGTCATTAGCATCACTGTGAGCATGTTAGCATACTGATGCATTTAGTTCAAAGCAGCACCGTGTCTTAACAACTTCACAGAGCCCTGTGACTGTTTACTCTTGTTCAGAAAAAACTGACTGCTGGTCAGATACAATGACAATTTGAAAATGCCACTTTGAGCTCTTAAAAACTATTGTGAACATATTTTCATTTTATAGGCAAAACGATTACGTAGTTAAACAGGAATAAAATTGACAGATGAGTCAATGATAAAACTAACCGCCTGTTGCAGCCTTAATCTGCTGTGTGTGCCTCATTGAAAATCAATTAGAAATTCAATGGCCAGTAATGCTGACTTAATGACAGCTGAGGACAGATCCTGGCCTGTACGGAAGTACAACACAATCACAATCAGACTGTTTTACCACAGTCATAGAGGCTTTTCTGACACAGCCAACAATTTGCGGTAATGAGGAGGCTGGTTTTCTTCTTCATGCCCCATATTTGTCTGTAATTGTTCGGATTTATCACTCCTGCTAATTAGTGAACTGAAAACCAAATAGTATTGCATTCAGTCTGGGCAAGAAATTCTGGCTAATTGGTCATGTTGGTCATGTTTGGATGGGAGTGAGGATGGCAGGATGTAAACACCAAAGCAGATAACATGTGAACAGAAAATAAAAAACGGCTTATCATGCTGTTAACAGTCACTTTATTAGACTTTTTAGTTCCAGTGCATCATCTTAAATCCTTGGAGTTCAATCAGTGTACGTTTTGTCTTTTCATAAATGGATCAAATATTTCATCATTACCATCACTGCTCTCAGCGGAGTGCTCAGTTTGTCAGTTTCTGTACTCTCATATTCATTTGCATATTGATATCAATATTAATGACTGTATGCCATTATGGGCTGACACCGCTGATCAGTTTCAAAGTCCCTCCCCATCTTGTCTCCAAAACGTTGCGAACAAACTTGTAATCTAGCCACTGTGACAAACAAATCAATCACAAATTCAGCAAATGTTGCTGTTTTTCATGCCTGAGATGCCTTTAGGGGAGGTGAAACCATAGATTGTGTCTGGACCAGCTGTCATGTTTTGCTGGTTTGAAATCCACGGACAGATTGATTTCTGGTGGCTTTCTGCTGCTGCTGTCAAGCTGCCATTCAGAAGTTGACTGTGGACCTGGTAAATACAAAACTGCTGTTTGGAAATGTGTCGTTTGTAGCAGCAGTACCACTGTGTGGGTCTTAAGGAAGGTCCACACCAAGAACTATAACTATAAAGATATCACCCATTTTCAGTGTTCATATGTTATTCCTATGGTCAAAGACAGTCAAAAAATTAAGGTAACACGAACAACTCTCTTTCAAACCCAAAAACTAGAGAGCTAAAACTGGTATAAAATCTGGAGCTGCTCCATCGACAATGAATTGGGAAAGATATTATAGATGATACTGAGAGCAGCGCGGGGAATTATCTGGGTTTATGGGCACATTTTCTGTTTCAGGACTGGGAACACTTCAATAGAATAAAGCTCATCTGGGTATAATAAAAGAAAACAAACATTCATCCTATTCATCGTCTGTTGAGCAGCTTGAAACTTTATACTTGATGATATCAAAAGTTTGACACTCACTTCTCTGGTTTCAGGCTTTGAGAGAGAGAGTAGCTCACGTTCACAAATAGTGACTGAATATCAGGCCATGGAAATAACATATTGGAGATCTTAATTTAGGTGGTGTTCATCTTGCTCTAACTCAGGGGGATGGTGGAGACCACACCACAAATATAACAATGACAGTGGCAAACAAATTGTTGGATTTACCTGCAGAGCAACTTGATGAACAACAGAAACACTCACCTTTAGCTGTTGCCAGTCACAGCTGAAACACGTAGCATGTGCTTGGCGCCGGGAACTGCGCATTGGTCTGACATCCCATTGTTCCGACCATATTAAACTGATTGTTATGAAGTCCGTTCCGAAATCATCATGATGCCCTGTGGTTAAGGTCTGGTTAGGTTTAGGCAGCAAAAACAACTTGGTTAGGGTTAGGAAAAAATCATGGTGTGGGTTAAAATGAAAAAGAAAGTGACAAACACATAAGCTGTGAGCCTGCTTCACCTCAAGCCTTTCCCAGCTGACCCAGAGCCGGTCGGGGTGCACCATCAAGGTCGAAATACGCCCACTGGGAGCCATTCAGCACCGTGGACCGTCAGACTAATGGGCTGTCGGACCAATGACATGGACCCCTTGGCGCCACCGTTTACAGCAGTGGTTTTCAAACTTTTTGAGCCCAAGGCACATTAAAGTGCAAGCCAAAATGTCAAGGCACACCTGTATTTATATCTGTTTACAATAGCTTCTTTAACCGTGTTATCACTCTTATCACGACTTGAGACAATCAAAAAAAGAAAAAATAAGACAGGTAGCTTTTGTGATACTGTCTACTGACAGTTTTTTAGGTCTACTCTGCTGGTGCTTTATTGCAATTTTCTCTGTTCAACAAAGTGATCCATTGTTCCGCTCACAGCTTTCTCCTTTTAAATGTTATTATCACTCACACTGGCTGCCGATCAGGGCTTTTGATGTGTCACACAGTTATAATTCCCACATGCGAACGGCTGCTCGCATTGTTATTGTTACATTATCATTCTTAGTATGGACTGCCCTTTACATTAAAACCTCTTCTTAAGTTAAAGTAAGTTAAACATTTAAAGCAAAATGTACTAAATGTATCAAAAGTAAGTTTTAACAACTTCATTTATTTGTAGGGAGCTCAGCCTACACAAGGCATTATAGTTCATGAACTAAAGAAATTAGTTCTTAAGAAAATCAGTGAAGCTTTCCAGCAAACTGCATCACAGAAGGGTTCATTTCTTGAGTCTTAAGGCCCTGACACACCAAGCCAACGGTCGGCCGTCGACCCAACGTCGGGCTGTCGGTGAGCATCTGGCGGCCTAGTTTTTGCGGTGTGTCCCGCACCGTCAGCACTTTGGCGTCTGCGTCAGCAGCTTTTCGGCCGATTGAACATGTTGAATCGGCGGCGGAGCTTGTCGGTGAGAGAGATCACTCTGATTGGCTGTTCAGGCTTTATATCCTCGCCCCTGTAGCGAGTGAATCTGCCTGTAGTGAAACCGGGGCTAACCAGTGCTTCCTCCTCAGGCTCCACTTCACTCAACTGCCCGAATGATCCGCTGCTTCTTCCCACTTTAACCTGAATAACAAACCGGAGCTAGCTGGGAGCGGCTAGCGGAGCGTTAGCCGCAGCATGACTGGAGGGACACACAGCTAGTTAGCCTCCGCTGGCTTCCCAGCTAGCCCCGGCTCTCCATTTGGATCCAACCAGAGCACTGAGCCCGGGTTTGTTATTCAGGTTAAAGTGGGAAGAAGCAGCGGGTTTGTCAGGCAGCTGAGTGACGTGGAGCCTGCGGCGGAAACACCGGGACCGTCTGGATGTAATAGTCCGTGGAGGTGCTGCGGTGCTCGGCCGCATAGATAGGAAACCCCTCGGCTGACAGGATGTATCACTCTCTCACTCCGCTACTTTTTTTATCTCATGCATTCCTCGGACTTCCGGTTTCCCTTTTTGCGTTATTTCCTCTCACGCAGGTGCAGAATGTACAAGCTACTTGGCCGTGGGATGTAGTCCGTGTAGTGTGTTCAAATGCAACTGACACAGGGTGACGTGAGGCGACGTAGACGATGCAACAGTTGGCTTTCGTCGCCACTAGTTCTTCGATGTCAGTTTGGTGTGTCCGCACCTTAATGTTCACACAAAACCACTTGTTGGCCAAAGAGTGTAGAAGAGGCAGATTTATCTTCCAGATGATCTCTGCTGTGTGATCTGTAGTACACTATATCATGTGGCAGTAAAGCGTTGGGGATAATGACTGTCAACAATGTAAAAAAGTGGGGCGTCGGTAGCATAGTGGATAGTGCCGGCGCTCCATGTACAGGGGCATTGCCTCACCGCAGCGGCCGCGGGCTCGAATCCGGCTCGCGGCCCCTTGCTGCATGTCAGTCCCCACTCTCTCTCTGTCTGTCTCCCCATCTCACTCTCTGTCCTGTCAATAAAGGCAAAAAGTCCATAAAAATAATCTTAAAAAAAAACAAAAAACAATGTAAAAAAGTAATGCATTAAATATGTGTAAATCAATCCCTTGGTAAATTATAGTATCATGTGGCAGGACAGGATATATAAGTGTTCTAAAACCAGAGAGTGGCGGTGGGTAGTAAATTTGCTTGTGTCACTAGAAAAATGACGCAGAGGTCAGACTTAATCATTTATATTCAGGAACATAATTTTTCAACAGCTTAATGGCTTTGTACCCTGGCAAGACCATCCTGATGACGTGAGTTCATCAGTCTGGCCCCGCTATCGCCCCAAACACTTTCAGTGGGCGGGAGTACTCAGCTTGACAGACAAAGTCCTTCAGCCAGTCAGCGTAACGAAACACTGGCTGAACATCTTTATTACCAGCAGAGTGAGTTGATAAATCAAGCTTTTGCCAAATCTTAGCCAGGTCTTTTCCTGCAAAAAGAAAATGATACAGGAGGTGAATGTCAAAGATACTACAGGAGACCCTGATGGAGAAACTGTGAGGTGGTGAGTGGGCAACAAACGACAGAAGGTGCCAGAGAGAGGCAAAGAAAGTTGCAGCGTGAGGTAAAAAATCAAAGCTCTCAAATTACAGGGAAAAGACAAAATGGATTATTGTTACTCCTTCCTGCTTTCCAAGGACACGCAGCACAATAACTGTGCTGTCATAAACACACACACAGACACAGAACCATCCCACTCTCAGCACACACACACACACACACACACACACACACACACACACACACGTCTCTGTGTATCTGCAGGCCAGATTCAGTGAAACCTCAAGAAAACAATCAACTCTACTGTTAGTTCCAAGATGTTCCCTATAGACGAGCTTTTTCAGTGAAGCAGATGTGCTGTGTGGGTGCTCTAACACACTCACACACACACACACACACACACACAAACAAACAAACAAACCCACACAAACCCACACGTACACAAACCTCTGAGCATGCATGTGCGTGTACATGAGAACACAGCCAGCCCTGTAGGTCATCATTTATCACAGTAATGTAATAACAGCACACAAACAAACCACAGACACACACTCTTCTACCTTCTAATGCTCATTTGTTGAAAGATGCAGGAAAATCTGAAAATTAATGCCAGTCACGTATTTCTGTCTTGTAGTGTTTAAGTGTACAACAAAATATTTTTGTTGTTAATCATCTGGAGTCTATTTCATTTTATCCCGCTAGACATTATTTATTTTCAAGGCAGTAAATGTAAATAAGGGCAGCATGGTGGTGTGGTGGTTAGCACTGTCGCCTCACAGCAAGAGGGTTGCCGGTTCAATCCCGGGTGTGGGAGCTCTTCTGTGCGGAGTTTGCATGTTCTCCCCGTGTCAGCGTGGGTTCTCTCCGGGCACTCCGGCTTCCTCCCACAGTCCAAAGACATGCAGATTGGGGATTAGGTTTATTGATAACTCTAAATTGTCCGTAGATGTGAATGTGAGTGTGAATGGTTGTCTGTCTCTATGTGTCAGCCCTGCGATAGTCTGGTGACCTGTCCAGGGTGTACCCCGCCTCTCGCCCGATGTCAGCTGGGATAGGCTCCAGCCCCCCCGCGACCCTCAAGAGGATGAAGCGGTTAGAAGATGAATGAATGAATGAAATGTAAATAATAAACTAAAAACTAAGACATCCATGATGTGAATCTTCCGTTCCACCACATCCCAAAGGTGCTCTATTGGATTGAGATCTGGTGACTGTGGAGGCCATTGGAGTACAGTGAACCCATTGTCATGTTCAAGAATCCAGTTTGAGATGATTTGAGCTTTGTGACATGGTGCGTTATCCTGCTGGAAGTAGCCATCAGAAGATGGGTACACTGTGGTCATAAAGGGATGGACACGGTCAGCAACAATACTCACGTAGGCTGTGGTGTTTAAACAATGCTCACACCACCAACACCAGCCTGAACCGTTGATACAAGGCAGGATGGATCCACGCGTTCATGTTGTTTACTCCAAATTCTGAAGAATGTCGCAGCAGAAATCCAGACTCATCAGACCAGGCAACGTTTTTCCAATCTTCTATTGTCCAGTTTTGGTGAGCCTGTGTGAATTGTAGCCTCAGTTTCCTGTTGTTGGCTGACAGGAGTGGCACCTGGTGTGGTCTTCTGCTGCTGTAGCCCATCTGCTTCAAGGTTGGACGTGTTGTTGGTTCAGAGATGGTCGTCTTCATACCTTGGTTGTAATGAGTGGTTATTTGAGTTACTGTTGCCTTTCTATCATCTTGAACCAGTCTGGTCATTCTCCTCTGACCTCTGGCATCAACAAGGCATTTTCACCCAGAGAACTGCCGCTCACTGGATATTTTCTCTTTTTCAGACCATCCTCTGTAAACCCTAGAGATGGTTGTGTGTGCAAATCCTAGTAGATGAGCAGTTTCTGAAATACTCAGACCAGCCCATCTGGCACCAACAACCATGTCATGTTCGAAGTCACTTAAATCACCTTTCTTCCCCATTCTGATGTTTGGTTTGAACTTCAGCAGGTCGTCTTGACCATGTCTACATGCCTAAATGCATTGAGTTGCTGCCATGTAATTGGCTGATTAGCTAGCTATTTGCATTAACATGTAGTTGAGTGAGTATAAAGATGAAAGATGAAAAGGATGAAAAAATAATTACATATCAGTAACTTTATTCATTACTCAACAGCACAAATATTTACATTATTCACAGTGGTGGAAAAAGTACTCAGATCCTTTACTGAGGTAAAGTAAAAATATCATATCACATACACATCATATCAAAAACAACTCCACTACAAATTGTAATTCCTGAATTAAAAATGATAGGTCACTCAAGTAAAGGTACAGAGGAATGATATTATCATCAATATGGAGGCCTACCTAAAGTATCAAGAGTAAAATTATGCAGAGTAGCTCCTTTCAAAGATTTATAAAAATAGAATATTATATTATTCTTTTTTTTAATTAACTAACTAACCATTACCTTAACTGTTGTTCGTCAACCTGGGAAAAAAATTGAGATATTTGTATATAACTGGACAGATTAGCAATATAATAGGCTGTTGCATCATATTGTGCGTGTATGTATATAACTAACTTTTTTAAAAAATTAACTAGCAACTACTAATGTCAAATAAATATGTACTTTAGTGTTGTAAAAGTACAATATATTCCTTTGAAATGTGGAGTAAGCATAATGTACATGTGCAGTACAAATACAGGGTTACAAGTATGTCAAAATGGTACTCGAGTATAAACATACTTAGTTACATTTCACCTCTGATTATGTGTTACATAAAATTCATTCATGTCAAAGGTATGTTAACTCCACACATTTTATTTTCTGCATTTAACTCTAAAGAGAAAACAACACATTGTGGCACAGTCGACCGTTAGCTATCTAGCTAGCTTGTCCTGCTAACAGCATGTAGCCCTCCAGCAGCCCTGTCCTCAGACTGAAGCTGTGGGGTTCACACAACCTCCACCTCTGGACAAAAACCAGACGGTTCATAAACCAGTGTCTAGTTAGGCAGCTAAGAAGACACAACATGTAAACAACACAGCTTTGGAGTTGCTGTGAGATTTAATTTCTCCTCTTTTGGCTGATGCTAGCTGCCTCTGCGCCAAGCTAACGTTACCATGTCAAACCCACGAAGACACAACTGAAGTCAACCCTCCATCCAGCTCCTGGTAAGACAGAAAAGACAGCCAACAAACTAACTCTTAAACAGTAAAGCAACAGTGTTACTCTCACTTTTACTGAAAAAGTAATGCCATTAGGTAAAGTTAGTAAAGTCTAAATGAATCACTTGCCAACAACTGCTAACTGCAGACTGCATGGGTCTCATTAACGTTAGCTTTGCATTCATTAATCTTATATTAAGTCCAACCTTGCATATTAATTCTGTAAAATGCTATCAATTTAAGTTATCAACAGGGTTACAGGATAAACATCAGCTAAAGCAATTTTTCAAAACGTGGCAGTCCCAAAAATGTTCTTCTTCATGACCTTTATAACTATCTATTAACCAAAGTAAAGCCAGTAGTTGGTAAGTTGTTGCTTTTTTTTTCTTTGTTGGTTTTTGTTTGTTTGTTTGTTTTATAGCTGTAACGTTTATCATATGTGCTCAGTTAGGTTTTCTTTTTGGGTAGACCCCCCAGGGGTTATTAAGGGAGTTGCTATTTAATTAACTATAGAAGTGTGCCCAACATGAGTAGGGCCCGATCTCACAGAAAGCATTTTAGCAGCTTGAGGCGACTTTATGTAATTGTTTTTAATGAGAATTAAGCTTTTTGCTTGCTGTTTTCATGATGCTATGTGTGTCTACGCTTTAGGTGCCTGGCGTTTTTGAGTTAAAAAACTTCAACTTAGAGCACAAAAGTGCCCCAAGTCAAGGTCTGCTGTTTCCCCCCATTGTCCATGGCATGACAACATACAACAGGTTTTCAAACTGCCCTGAAATATGCCTCAAAACGGCCATCACTGAGGCAAAGCTCCTGGACCTACTGGTGGTGCTCCCTGTGATCCACCTTCATTTTTAGGGTCTCATATACCCACACAGGTCTCTGTTTCCCTGTGCTGACAGCCTCTCACCCTCAACCAGAGCTGCAGCAAGTACCCTCTGCCTGAGAAATAAATAAATAAATAAATAAATAAATAAACAGTAAGTTGATTACATGGAAGGGTTACAGTAAGGAGGTGATGGCGTGGTTGCTGGGCAACAATAAAGGAGCAGCAAGCTTTTTTTTACTAGTGCAATTTATTCAGCATTCAATTTAAAAAACACTTTCTGTGTGATTGGGGCTGATTTACTGTTCTGATCATAGGTATCACTTCCTCCATGGTTATCTCCTCAGCAGCAGTTGACAGCTCTAGGGTACGTTTTTCAGATTATTTTGGGGCGTTATTGATAGGACAGCTGAAGAGAGGCAGGAAACGTGGAAGAGAGGGGGAGATGACACGCAGCAAAGGGCCAGAATCAAACCTGGGCTGCTGCGAAGGACTGGAGTCCACGCTCTACCAGGTTGGCTAGAGGTCGCCCCTAAAATACTGGTCTTGATCATATCTAAAAATCAAAATCTTTTCAGATGGAGGTCCCTGAAGTGAAATCTTACCTGATGGGGTCTGTGACCTAATGTGTATCAATTTAGGGGTCCTGACATGAAAAACATTCCGAACCACAGGTGTAGACGAGATGAAAGGGGAGAATCGTGACCCCTTATGTAGTTGTAGCTGATATTACATTCGCACACACAATGTACTGTGTGTGTGTGTGTGTGTGTGTGTGTGTGTGTGTGTAATGTCTAAGGGGGTTGCAGTGTCTGGGACACCTGCAGGACTAGAAGGAGAGGGAGGATCATGGCAGGAGGAGGTGTTACAGCCTCCCATGCTGCAGCTGAATAATTCAGACCATAGCTTCACCTCAGTGCAGAATACATGAACAAAATACCACTGATTTAAAGCTTTGTATGCTGCTCGTGTTCAGTCAGTGCAGAGCTCCGGGTCTTCTGGCTGATTTTGTTTTTTCTTCACGCGTAATGTGCATTGTACACAAATGGCCCACTCAAATACTCGCAGACAGTGAAGGACAAATGTCAGACTGAACACTGATCCTCTGCCTTGGAGAGCAAAAGCTGAAAATTGAAAATTCTTTGTTTGTTCGTGTTTGCCTTTGTCTGAGCATCGAGTGTGTCTGTGTCTGATTAGTCTGATTTTCTCTAAACTACTACAGTGTCATCAGATAGCTGGCTGGCTCATCTTTACACATTGTTAGAACAAGCTTAAAACAGGCAGTATGATCAGTGTAGACTGGATCAGTAAGTCAGGTCAAGTAGAGTTTGTGATGGTAATCAGATAATCAGCGGACAATTTTGATCAATATTGACGGTTACCCTGCAATACAAACATATCTTTGTAAACTTATCATGATCTCTTTATTTGCTCTCAGCCTTTCCATCTTTAGTCCAACATGACTGAAGAGCCTCTGAGTCTGTGGCGTGCTGCTGAACCAGTCGCTCATTAACATGTACAACATTATGTATAGGTGCATTATTTATAGTGTTGCTAGGTAAAATCCAGCCAGCTCTTTTCAGTCTGCAGCATGCTGTTTCTTACAACCTTCTCTTCCTCCTGTGAGTGGCATTTACTCATTTTTAGTAATATATTACAGAATTACTGATAGTTGAAGTTTGTTGTACTTATATACTGTATCATATCCCAACCAGTCACTTCAGAGTAGTTGTTTTACATCTGTTATAAATAGTAATATATATACCTTTAGTACATTAACTCAATAATATACTTAAGTAGCCTAAAATTTTGAGGTATTTAGAGTATTTCTGTTGAAGTTACTTTGTCTTTAAATATTAAATTAATCATATATTATATTTGTATATTTATTTTACACACACACACACACACACACATATATTTATATATATATATATATATACAGTACAGGCCAAAAGTTTGGACACACCTTCTCATTCAATGCGTTTTCTTTATTTTCATGACTATTTACATTGTAGATTCTCACTGAAGGCATCAAACATATGAATGAACACATGTGGAGTTATGTACTTAACAAAAAAAGGTGAAATAACTGAAAACATGTTTTATATTCTAGTTTCTTCAAAATAGCCACCCTTTGCTCTGATTACTGCTTTGCACACTCTTGGCATTCTCTCCATGAGCTTCAAGAGGTAGTCACCTGAAATGGTTTCCACTTCACAGGTGTGCCTTATCAGGGTTAATTAGTGGAATTTCTTGCTTTATCAATGGGGTTGGGACCATCAGTTGTGTTGTGCAGAAGTCAGGTTAATACACAGCCGACAGCCCTATTGGACAACTGTTAAAATTCATATTATGGCAAGAACCAATCAGCTAACTAAAGAAAAACGAGTGGCCATCATTACTTTAAGAAATGAAGGTCAGTCAGTCCGGAAAATTGCAAAAACTTTAAATGTGTCCCCAAGTGGAGTCGCAAAAACCATCAAGCGCTACAACCAAACTGGCACACATGAGGACCGACCCAGGAAAGGAAGACCAAGAGTCACCTCTGCTTCTGAGGATAAGTTCATCCGAGTCACCAGCCTCAGAAATCGCAAGTTAACAGCAGCTCAGATCAGAGACCAGATGAATGCCACACAGAGTTCTAGCAGCAGACCCATCTCTAGAACAACTGTTAAGAGGAGACTGCGCCAATCAGGCCTTCATGGTCAAATAGCTGCTAGGAAACCACTGCTAAGGAGAGGCAACAAGCAGAAGAGATTTCAAGGAATGGACATTAGACCAGTGGAAATCTGTGCTTTGGTCTGATGAGTCCAAATTTGAGATCTTTGGTTCCAACCGCCGTGTCTTATTATTATTTCACCTTTTTTTGTTAAGTACATAACTCCACATGTGTTCATTCATAGTTTTGATGCCTTCAGTGAGAATCTACAATGTAAATAGTCATGAAAATAAAGAAAACGCATTGAATGAGAAGGTGTGTCCAAACTTTTGGCCTGTACTGTATATATATATATATATATATATATATATATATATATATATATATATGTATTCATATTGTAGCAGCAGTATCTCAATCAATAGGGAATTAGTTTAGGAACTGGAGGTTCACCAGTTTAAGTCCCTGTATGGACCACATGTGGAGTGTGGAATGGTAGCTGCAGAGGTGCCAGTTCACCTCCTGGGCACTGCCGAGGTGCTCTTGAGCGAGGCACTGAACCCTTAACTGCTCAGGGCACCTGTACGTGTGCAGTAAACCCTCTGACATCTCTCCATTTAATGCATGTATAGGTCCTGTTTGTGCATGTGTGTATATTTTGAGCCCGGACTCACTCCGAAGTCGTCAAAATCCGGCACTTGGGCAGTGACTTGTGGTGTCAACGAGTCCTTTAAGGCAGCATGACACGTGGCCTGTTGCCGTTATAGTTTAACAGCTCCTGGTGGCAGCAGGGGGAAACGTGATGGGACAAGGACAAAAGTAAACTCGGCGAATGTCCGATTGGGGCAGGCAGTACAACAAACACCGACTTTCATCTCGCGTTCTGTAAGACTCTAAAGCCAAACCCTGTTCTTTTTTTCCCAAACCTAACCACATGCTTTTGTTGCCTAAACCTAACCATGTGTGTCTGTTGTTGTAGGGAAAAAAAAACATCAATTCGCAGTGTTGTACCAACGTAGTGCATTTATTTTTAAAGAGTCTATATGTAAATGTTCAATTTCCTGTGAAAACAGAAGTATATTTTGAAAGAACTTGACACAGTCTCCGAGAACATCAACAACCAACACAACTAGGATACCTTGCACGTTGAATGTGGACGTGGAAAGTCTCTGACCAAACGTCACTATGTGACCAGTTCGGAGTGAGAATGTGTTGCCTACACACTTGGCACACAGGAGAAGTCTCAGTTCTGCAGCCTCACACTGAACCTTTAAGTAAATGAAACCACTGCCCGTGACATTCAGTAACAAGAAAACCTTGAAAAACTTTCAGTAAAAAGTAGCAAGCAGTCAGAAAGTGTCCACAGAGACAGAAAATGAGTTCTTGAGTTCTTGGTCTACAGCCAGCGCTGTCTTCTGCCTCATGTTATTCCTCCCACTGTACTCTCATTTTCATGCCCCTACATTGTCATGCCAGCTCGCCAAATAATTACGCTCCTGCTATCACCCACCACACTATAGCTGAGAGGACAGCTCTAACACTTTCTGTGCCCTCTCACCCCAGTTGTCAGAGTCTTGTTTTACACAATTTGCACTCCACTTCTGGATCAAGTGATGAGAAGGACGAGGCGTGTACAGACTTGTCTTGCCAGAACCAACCTGTGTGCCAGAAAAGGGGGATGGTCATTATATTTTTGTGCAGGTTTTGATAAAGCAGTCTGGGTTTTAAACAGCATAAAAACACAGTCTGCCTTGCTTGAAAACTCGTCTCACTAAACCCATTACAATGCTTATCACACATGGTTCATACATATGCATATATTCCATTAATGTGTTTTTGCATTGGATCTCTTATGATAACCACAGAGGGCAGATGGGTGGAAAAAGCAGGGATTAACTTTAGCTATGATAAAAGAATGAGGAGAAAAATAGCAAAGACGTGGGAGAGAGTGACAAGGTATGTCACCTGTCATAAAGGGCAGCTGTGTGGCAGAGTGTGTCGCCCACTGATCAGAAGATCAGCAGCTCGATCAGACCTTAGGCAACATATTGAACCCCAAATTGGCTCGATGTCTGTTCTACTATTGTGTGAAAGTGGGTGAATGTGATGAGCAGGTGGCACCTTGTATTGTAGCTTCAGCCGCCACTGTATGAAAATGTTTCTGAATGGATGGATGTGACAAGGGAGCGGTTGAGTGGTCGGTAGAATAGAAAGGCGCTATACAAATGCAAATTCCATATCATGCTTTAATGAGCAGCAGTCATTATATCATGATCATGGTGTCTATTCTTGTCAACTGTGACTCACTGTGTGATACAGGACGTCAGTCATGTGAAATATAGCTTGGGGACGATATTTCTCGGGCTAACTCTGACCGTTTGACGACCCTTTAGCAACCATGCAATCACGTGTACTTTAAGAGAGTTGAACATTATCTTTTTCATGTTTAAAGCAGTTGATTTGCAGTATTGATTTATTTCCATAATTTGCAACACACACCGCTTCTTTGTATTTTTCTCTATCTTTGTCGTCTGTCTCTCAACGTCTCTTTCTGTCTGTCATTACCATGCATTGATTTTAAAGGCTTAATTTCTACAGGAGTGTGCGGCGGTTTCAGACTCATGGACTCCACGGATCGATAATGAAAATGGGATCGCATCAAATGACCCTGAAAAGATTGAGTCAACAGAGCTCATCTGTTGAATTCAGCTCAGCACAACCTTTGGTAATGTTGCTGTCATCTCCAACAACCTGCAGCACGGCTGGTACTAAAGTTTAGAGCTGCAACGATTAGTCGATTAATCCATTGAAAGAAAATTTAGCGCCAACTATTTTGATAATCAATCCATAGTTTGTCATTTATTAAGCAAAAATGTCAAATATTTGCAGGTTCCAGCTTCTTAAATGTGAGAATTTGCAGCTTTTCTTTGACATTTATAAAAGTAAATGAAGGTTTTGAGCTGTTGGTTGGACAAAGGAAAAGAAAAAGCAAATTAAGGATGCCCACAGTTAAAATTTACTCCAGTATCTCCACACCTGCCTTTTTTAAATTACTTGTTATTTTAGGTTCACTTTAGCCATAACCATTAGTAATTACTGTGCCCCACATGCTACTTATTTTGCACAATTTTCTGATATATTAATTTGCACTTAACATTCTGTTATGCCTAGATATCTACAAATTAGTCTCGCCCTCAAAACTCCATTCCTCCGTTATTTACTCCAGATGTGTCTGCTTGAGATGCTGAATTAAAGAGATTTAAATTCACCTTTATATCCGCCTCTCAGACGAGCTTTGCACCCTGCACTTTATGTTATGTAGTGCTTTCAGCTGCATTTGAATAATAGAGTCAGATCTAAATCGTAATATCACCCACACAATGCCCGAGTAAAACAGACCTGCAGCAGTTACTATAGAAACTTAAATGGTTTCCAATTTAAGCCAAAATGCCAGGGCAATTTGGGATTAGAAAAATATTATTTTGCCTCAGACTTCTTGGGTAGCGGTGGTGATGGAGGAGTTTAATTTGCTTCATCTTAAAATCATTTAAATGACAATTCATTACATGCGTGCATCTACAGGATCTGTATTTATTTTCAATCCTTAACATCTTTGAATGGAATACCAGTTATTTAACTTTAGGGACAGTTCACCCCAAAATCAAATATACATATTTTTTTTTGTCTTACCTGTAGTGCAGTCTAGATTGTTTTGGTGTGTGTTGCTGAGTGTTGGAGGTATTGGCTGTAGAGATGTCTGCCTTCTCTTGAATTTAACAGAACTATATGGCGCTCGGCTTTTGAAAACTCAACAGCAATGTCTCTTTCCAGAAATCATGACCTGGTTACTCAAGATAATCCACAGACTTTGTTGTGAGCAGTTTCATGTAGGAACTATTTTCTTTCGACCAAACTAGAACCACCACAGTATCACTGCGCAGAAGTAAGTGTGCATCTACTCATGGATGAGAGGCTCATGATCATAATAGCTTGAGAAGTAAACATTAATGGCTTCCTCCAGCTAGCTCAGTGGTGCTAGGTGAGCTAGCAGTAGATGCATGCTGATGCTTCCCTCTGTACGGTGATACAGTTCATTTCTGATGCATTAAATCAGTGGTTCTCAAATGGTGTGCCGTGGGATTTTGTGATAACCACAAATTATTATTGCAATACTCAACTGGGCCTATACAAAAAGTTATGGATTCATTTTTATTTGACTGTATCAGTATGTGCACATCTGATTCCTAATAAAGAGGCAAACTCTAGCTAAAAAAATGTAATTAAATTTAATCAAATTTGAAAAACCTCCACTTGGAACCTATTCATCATCGTTTGCATGTGGGAATTATTAGTGTGTGACACATCAAAAGCCCTGATTGGCAGCCAGTGTGAGGGATGATAACATTTAAAAGGAGAAAGCCGTGGACAGGACAATGGATCGCTTTACTGTACAGAGCAAATTACAACAAAGCACCAGCAAAGGCGACCTACCACCAAAAGAAAACAGAAAGGTAGTCAGTAGACAGTATTTCTTATTTTATTGTCTTATGTTGCCATAAGAGTGACAACACACATTATAGAAGCTGTACAGATATAAATGCAGGTGTGCCTTGAGATTTTGGCTTGCCTGTTGGTATACCCTGGGCACAAAAAGTTTGAAACCACTGCACTAAATAACATAAGTGCTGTACCACATGTAACACAGTTACGCTGACAAAACATGTAGGTATCTGTCTCTGACGATTAATCATCTCTCCGTATTAAAGTAGTTGTTTTTGCTTAATTTCCTTTTTCTGCCTCATTGAAAGTTCAAAAATCAAATTATAGCCAAGTGTTAAAGATAGTGGGTCTACTCTTTATCAGATCAAAACTGCCCTGAGTGAAGGCAGTCGTGCTGACTTGCTTTTCTTGAAGTTTTCAAGTCTTGTTATAAGACACTAGTGGGTGCTAGAAATTGAATACAGGGAATGACCTGTCGGAGATGATGTATCGCTTGTAACTTCCTGAAGTGAGGCATCCTTTAGGCTAACAGGGCTAAACTAAAATCTATGGCCATGTTAGCTGCCCGGTGAGGCTGTAATGATGGCTACACACCAGAAACGAATGGATGAAATAAGGAGAAAACTTTTCAGTTCCCACATCTTTACCACTGTGTGGGGTGAAACTTTGACCTGAGGGTGAAAGCGGTTGTAAATTTGTGTTGGCATTTGGCAGGGCCTGTTGCCAAAGTGCTGCTTTATCGATTCAGACACAAGTGTGGTAAAGACAGGCTTTTGGTGTAAACTGTTTTCCAGCTTTCAACATTTTTCTTCTGCAGTCTGAAATGGATTCTACAGATCGAACAAGATTGTGTCCTCAAATTGTTTGCCGAGCAGGATGGCGGAGGTGTCTGATAGAAGTCACAGACCATTGGGTTACATGCCACAGGTGATATGTATCAGGTTACATGATGCATGTGATGCAGCTTTAAAGCATTAAAGCATCAGGTAGATGTCTGGTAAAACAAGATTTTGTCATCCAGAAAAGTTCGATAACAATGTTTTCTTTATTGGTGTGTGTGTGTGTGTAGCGTGTGTGTTCTGTATTCTTTTACAGCTTTCCCCTGAACTTAATCGGGTCCATCACCCTTTTAACGTCCCCTTAACGATGATGTTTTTAGTGTTGTTTTATTTTTAATTATTATTTTATTTGCTTGCTGTATGCTTTGTGCTATGCAGGGGTGTTGTGGTATACCAATATTGATGATAACTGTGATATTTAAAACTTAAGTATTGATACAATTCTAACATATGCTATAATCGTGTAGATAATCTTCTTGAATCATTTCTGTTTCTTTCTGTTCTTGCTTGGTCTCCCTCCCCTGACACCATCCAGTTGTTTTATGACTATCCATTAATTGTAATGGTCACAGTCGTGATGCGTCACGCAGGTGGGGCAAAGGAGGGGTTTGTACTTGGAACGCAGACTCTGCAGCGTGTGGTTGCTGCCAGCTTTACTGTGTGCATATTGAATTTTGCCACGTGATAATGCAGTTGTTTATGCAGGGTTTAGAAGCACAGACTATATTAACTGGTTCTGAATTAATGAACTGAATCGTTATAACTACAGGATGTACTGATTTGATGGATTTATTTTAATGTGAAATGTAAAAATGTAAATCAATCACAAGGTTGCTGTGCTGCTTCCCATTACCTCTGGTACAATGAAGTATTCATTTGAGTCCTTGTTAAACAGATTGCACTCATTTTCTACAGAGTTTTATGTAGTTTTTACCTGTTGGAGGGCCGTGGAGCCGTGCTGTGCAAAATAGAGAAGAGCTGTGTGAAGCCCACATGGGCAAGGGTGGCTGGCTCCTGTGGTCAGTGTTGCAGCTTCAGCTCATTGTAATAGAGATGCTCTGCTGCGGGCATGCTGGGAGTACATATAACTACAGCAAGAGCACCTACAGTACGTGACCCGCCCTCTAGCTACATGACTTGCGTATCATATCTGCACATCAGTCCATGATCAGTCCCCTTCGCTCCTTGGCCTGGGAGCAGAAGTCCCACTGAAATTGTTAAGTTAGCAATTAGCTCACAATGAAATTTCATGTTAAAAAAGAGATGGTTATGGTTAGGGTAAAGGTAATGGTGAGGCATTTGGCCTCATTTTTTCACTACAGTGTAGCATAGTGGCAGGGTCCATTGTTATGTTGGTGGGTTTGTCTTGTACTAGTGACGGGCGCAATTTGTAAATGGTAAATGGATCTGCATTTGTATAGCGCCTTTCTAGTCATTTGTAGTCAAAGCTCTTTTTACACTATGAGTCACATTCACCCATTCACACGCATATTAATACACTGGTGGCCAAGGCTACCATACAAAGTTCCACCTGCTGCTCAGTTTTTAACACACACACACACACAGATGGAACAGCCATCGGGAGCAATTTGGGGTTCAGTATCTTGCTCAAGGATATTTTAACATGCAGACTGGAGGAGCCAGGATCTAACTGCTGATCTTCCGATTGGTGGACGACCCGCTCTACCTCTGAGCCACAGAGGGTGTTGTAGGGGTGTGTCGTGTCTTGCTGTGCACTTTTTTATACAGTTATGCTTACAGACTCTCTCTCATCACCCTACACTTATATTTAAAGTGTGAATCATTTGCCAAAACAAGGAGACAAAACGCACAATAGATGAACTGAAAGATGAATTTGACTGATTGCATCATTATTATCATTATTATTATTATTTTTAAATGTTCAATAGATATTGTATCCTAGCTGTTCCTAGTTGGAATCCAGGGTGGAGTTTGCATGTTCCCTCCGTGTCAGCGTGGGTTTTCTGTGGGTACTCCAGCTTCCTCCCACAGTCCAAAGACATGCAGGTTAATTGGAAACTCTAAATTGTCCGTAGGTGTGAATGTGAGCGTGAATGGTTGTCTGTCTCTATGTGTCAGCCCTGTGATAGTCTGGTGACCTATCCAGGGTGTGCCCTGCCCCACACCCAGTGTCAGCTGGGATAGGCTCCAGCATACCCACAACCCTCAAGAGAATAAGTGGTTACAGGAAATGAATGAATGAATGAATAGATAATGCAATGTTATCGTGAATTCTTTTGTCCACAATAACAGTGTAGTGAAAATCTGATATGGTGCCAGCCCCAGTCTCATGTATTCTTTTTAATTATAAAGTGTGTTGGGACCATGCTGCATGGTGATTCTGCACACTAAATAAAACTGATTGATTGACTAATCTTTGTCCCGAAAAAGACGTCTCTCATTCTTTTGCTTACAGCTCCATTAGCATGTGGTGTGTTTTGCTATGTCGCAGATACATTGTGTAGGAAGCTAAATCAGCAGCCTCTCGATAATTGTCCATTACCGCGTTGGCCTCACATCCCATGTCTTTGTGTACGGTTTTGCATTGTGCATTGCAGATGCTGAAAACACATGCTGAATGTGGAGCCTCTTTAGACCCATTCAGTGCCAATGGGATTAGAGACAGTTGCATTTGAATTATCTCCCTCCGAGAAACAGCAATGTAACTTTGGAATTAAAGCTCCGGGGACTGATTGCATTTTTTCATTTAGAGAGATGATGTGTTTTTCGTGTGTGCTGTTGTTTTTAATAATAATGTTTGAGTATCATTGTACCAACATCGCAGTGTGTTTGAGCAGCTGCCCATGCTAAAAACAATACACGCTAATTGAATTGCACCTTCTAGCAGGAGTGGAAAAGAGATATATTGCTGTAATTCTAAGGTCAACATTTTTTGCTGCCATGGCTATTGATTGGTGGAAGTTAAGGCATTATACCCTCAGAGTGTTTCTCTCACAGATGGTCTGATCCTAATGAACCAGACTAACGAGCCAGATGCCTCTGTGCTGCACTACACAAGGTCCTGTGAGGTGATATGGAAGAAACCATACATACATTCTTAATGGATGACAGAGAGAAACCATGAGGGCACATGCAATTTGATTTAACGTCATATTGTGGTACTTAGGCTCGCCTACTGTTTGGACGTGAATGATTTTAATGGAGGATTGAAGTGGGGTTCAGGGACCTGTTGAAGAAGACATTTGATTACATTTTACAGACTACATTGTAGCTGGTGAAAAGGGAAAATAGATTCTTGACGGTCAGATGCTGTAGAGTCTCTGTTTTTATTATCAACCAGAACTTCAAAAACATATATCCTCTTTCTGGTTCGTGCTGGTTATTTCTTTATTTAGCTTCAGTGTATGGGATGATGACGAATGCAGTGCAAACCATCTGTGATCCATTTACAGTGTTGTGTAAAATGAGACGTCCTGAGCATTTTGTGTTTTGGCTGGCAGCCTGCGCCTCTCTGCTTGACTTGCCGTCAGTCTGTCTTTGTCTGTCTGCTCTCCATCTGCCTGCCTGTGTGTGTGTGTGTAATCCATTTCTACATCACTCTCCTTGAGCAAGTGGCATCTGAGATATTAAAAAGTCAACATCAGACCACGCTTTTATTGGATACGTTCATCAGTCAAGGCGGCATTTAATTTGGCACAGAATTCTAATCAGAATTTAATGTTACCAGCCATTGAGATGACACTAATTGCAGCTTGGTGTGGCCACACTGATCTGATGCCTCTTCTTTTAAGCAGTTCAAAAAGCTCATTAGAATAAACAGTTTTAGTACAGCTGACAAAGTTTGGCCATTTAAAGTGCACAAGCAGGCATCCATTTTCTCTCTCTCATGTGCTCCACAGGGCGTGTGACGTCCAGTAGAGGGCAGCATACAGTGTGCAATGGAAAACTAAAATCTCCTCTCTTCTCTTCCAGGGCTAAAGTGTTTCGGGGAAAGAAGGTCCTTGGAGACTACGACATCAAAGTGGAGCAGGTATCATATTGATTTTATAGAGCGATGACGCTGCAGAATCATTTCTTTAAGGCTGAGGGGGATCAGAGCAGAGATGAAAGTGAACTGACACCATATACACGTTTGATATGGAAATACATAGGTTTCCACTGACAAGCTGAGACACTGGTGCCCTGACACATTTTCAATAACAGCATAAGACTCTTTCAGAGACTTCTACTTGTCTGTTGCTTACACAGCAGGTTATAAGTTCCTAGAAAAACAGTGTGAGCTAAAGTGTAACAGAAGTCAAAGGTGTCACTCTAGAAGAGTGTGAATACCATGTGATGCTGCTGTGTAGTGGGGGCAGAGACAGGAGGTCACAGGTTTAGCAAACGTCTCTGCCTGTATATGCAACATAGGGCTGTAATCAACCAAGGAACATCTTGGTCGACTGAAATTCTTCCTTCTCTTTGACCAATCAATTGGTCAGTGGGGGAGAAATATCTGCACAGGTTATCTCTAGATTAACTAAATCACCACAGTGCCCTCGACCTGGTAGCGATGTGTGTCAACTAAAGCTTCTTTTTCCTGTCACAGGGCTTGACAGTAACACTTGCCCAGGGCAAGTTAAATGTCTGTTCAGGAATACCCTAAGTGAAATCTAAATGTGATCTCCGATGTAATAATGTCCAAAAATAAACTGCATACGTTTAACTCTGTTCAGCCTGACCTGCTTGTGTGAGTCCGTCTCACCATTAAGTGTCCACATATTGGACACTACAGAAGTTAACTTTGGGATTGCTGATGTCATATACAACAAAACATTACAAATGTTAAATATCTCTGTAACGATACATGCGAGAGAGAGACTTATTAATTTTAGCCCCGTCGCTAACATTAGCCATCCTGCCGCTCCAACAAGAGCTCCAATGTGATCGTATCCGTTCCAGAAGCTTTATAATCCAGCCTTGAACTGTGGTGTCTTTTCATAGATTTAGTAAAATAAATCCATAGTGATAAATCCCACACTGAATTTCTTCTGTGATTATTTATCCATTTTGTCAGATAAATATGAGAGTTGAAACACTCTGGTGGACACACGGCCTTATTAAAGTAACACCAGCACCAGAGCATAACGACAAAACAATCGACCTACCGACAAAAACTTTACAGCCCTAGTGCAAAAGGTTCTCCAGAGTCAATGTTGGTCAGCGGTCCAGAGTGATTCCCATTCCCATTAAATTCGTGGGCCCCAGAGAATGAATCCTAAAGACTGTTTTGAGCTCCTCACATTTCATCTGTAAGTTTACACTTACTCAGTGTAATATCGCCGCATCTGCAACATAAATTGGCACAAAAGTTGCTACAGACATTTGTGATCCCCAGAGGATGAATCCTAATGACTTAAGTGAACCCCTGATGTTTCCTTTAGCCACCATGACATTTACATGTTTGATTTTGAGTGAAATATCCTGACAACTACAAGAGGAGTTGTCACAAAATTTGCCACAGATATTCTAGGTGCAGCTTTAAAGGAGCTGTATACAACATTCAGAGCTTATCTATGCAGGTGAACCAGGAGGGTGGGTGTGAGGCTTCCCCGAAGATGCCGTTTTGATATCAGCGGTAACTGGCGCATGAGCACAGTGTGTAGCAGCGATTAGTTAGCCAGTGGGATTCACTCACAGGTGTTCGTTAACATGCATGTGTCCACAACAGAAAAGCACACACAGAGGTGGCGTGATGCCATTACTCCATTATACAAAGCAAAAGTTGACTGACATTTTCCTCTAGAGTCATCAGCAGGTCAACAGTCGCTTAACAATTTGCTTTATGATCAAAATACCAGCAAAACTATTGACACCATTAGCCTCAGCTGCATTTTGTGTTTAGCTCAAAAAGAATTTGTGTCCTTTGTCCAATTTTATTTGAAAACTCTCAACTCTCCTTGAAATTTATCAAAGAAAAACAGCAACAATCTGCAGTGGTGACTTTTGGCAGAGAAAGGAGTGACTGAGAGGAAACAAGCTGTTCAGGGTTCACCAGTAGTAGCAGTGACTACAGACTGCAGTGGCATGACCAGAAGTAGCATTTCCTCTCTACTCTGTCGCCTTTTTGTAAAAGGAAAAAAAAAAGAAAAAATAAAAGGCTATAACTGACTTAACTAAGATGGTAAAGCTGGTAAATATTACCTCCCAGCATTGGCACTGTGAGCTCTATCATGCTAATGTTAGCATTTATCTCAAAGCACCTCTGAACCACAGGCATGGCTGTAGACTCTTACTGTGGTCTTATATTGAACAGGAAGATGGTAGTTTGGAGCCATGTCTACCCTATAGAAAGTGCTGCGTATGTTAACCCCTGTATACATTTATAGTATAACCACACACTTTTAAAACCACAAGCACTTAATATGTAGAAAAACACCAGTATCTTGATATCATTTTGTAGTTACTGTACATAGTTAAGTTATTACATATAATAAATTAACAGAATCTGACATATTGTTTTCATGTTGGTTAAACCATGCTAACCAGCAAACCAGTTTGATTTTGCAATACTTGGTGTACTGCATCTGAAATGACTTTTCTCTGGGGTTTCACACCTAATAGATGGTGACAGTGAAATTACAACCTCAAGTCTCACCACAGAAACAAAAACACACACAGGAGGAGACACGAGTCAGCAGCTATGAGTCACAGAGAAACCCTCACCATGTTTGCAACCACACGAAAGACAAGCACACATGCATCATTTTACTAGAATAACTGTAAGTGGTCTATATAAACAATGATATATATCTGTCTATTCCAATAAATATAAAGTATATTGAGAGTATGCAAATAAATAACAGCTTCAAAGTGTTTTTCGTCAACTCCTTTCACTGCTATGCTAAGGAAGTTTTGTAAAAGAGAAGATAATCCAGTGTTTGTTCAAATGATAAATGATGTGTAGTTATGGAAAAGAGTTGAAATATTTCACCTTTTCTGACCTTAACTATTGAGAAAATAATAATTCTGCTTCTTGCACATTTGATTATACAGTTGTTTATTTTAAGCTGTTGGAGCCCTTTACAAAATTAAGGCGTACGATTATGCAACATTCAGCATTTAAAGGGATTCATGTGGACTTCATCTCTTCTGTATAAAGACTTAATGTGTGCAGCCGATTAAACCATGTCTTGTTCTCTTTCCGCCCTCGCAGGCTGAGTTCTCAGAGGTCAACCTCGTTGCACATTCAAATGGAACCTGTAACGTGGACATGCAGGTCATGAGGAGCGGGACCAAAGTGGTCAGGTCAGCACCACCCACACACACGCACACTCAGTGATTCAGAGAAGATTGAATTATTCTCTTCATAATGGAGTCAAATCCTTCTTCCCAGACTCCACATCCTAATGTTATACCCTTCTTTAACCCAAACCATTATCCTGACTTTGACAGTAAAATGAAACCCAAAATACAACCACAAAATACAAACCTAACCTCACCCCCTAACCAGCCACATGGACCTCATCCCCCCTGACACTAACCTAAACCCACTGCAGAAATAACCCTCTGTCCTTACAAAGGTGTCCCCGCTTTGGAGATGAA
The DNA here is from genome assembly GCF_041903045.1 of Epinephelus lanceolatus. Lineage (NCBI taxonomy): Eukaryota > Metazoa > Chordata > Actinopteri > Perciformes > Serranidae > Epinephelus > Epinephelus lanceolatus. The sequence goes on along the minus strand of NC_135734.1, from coordinate 31,781,594 downwards.
ATTTAGACTTTTGGTCCGCAAAAAATGTTATTGTTTTATTTTAGAGCTAAATTACAAATTCCACAATACCACTAAAATATGCAAAACCAACTTCAACTATTGATCTTTTCACTAAACCTAATGCTCTGACGGTATAAGTGTCCTGGCACAGGCCTATTGTAATTATCTATCACTAGCTGGTGCGCTGTGTCCCGCACTGTTTTCCCTTGTGGTCCCCATTGGCTTTTTTTTTTTTTTCTTTTTTTTTTTTGGTAGCCAATTCAACATATTCATTCAGCGACGACAAAGTCCATTGGTGAATGAAATGACTCTGATTGGCAGTTCATCTCAGTGCATGGCAAGTGAGGAACGTAAACAAAGAGCTAAAGTCAAGAGGGAGTGAGACAGATGGTGTGTCTCAAATTGCATACTTCCGTTAGTACACTTCTAGTAGTAGTATACTATGTGCACTATGTACTTATTGGCATAGTGCGCAAATTTCGACAGGTTAGTGTTGTCTCAAACCAACACGGCCGTTGTGCACTCACCGGAAATGACGACTGCAAATTAGCTAGTTAGCAAACTAGCATTAGCATTCGCGTTATTGTGGTCCCTCCCCTTCCTCTGTGTAGCCAAGATGGCGACCATTGAGGGCGAGAAGTGTCCATAGTTCCACACTCAACTTTTTGACCGTTTTGAGTGCACCATCTGGGTACTCATAGTGCACTGCATTTTTCCATACTTCTCAGTGTGAACGCACTTATGCACTCAGAATAGTAAGTGTAAGTACAGAAGTACGCGATTTGAGACAGCACAAGATAAGATTGTTTTTCTTTAGCCACTGAGCAGAAACATTTCACGATGGTTTTTGTTATTGTTCACTGGTGCACAGTAAACATGCTTTGTTCTTTCAACACTGGATTGCGTTGTTAATGTGTTAACTGGCTAACTAGCATCAAAACGGTCGTCCTGGTTCTCTGTTTGAATGACGATTACAGACTACCGCCGTCTGCTGGCATGGAGAATTATTTTCTCTGGTGTAGGTGCAGTACATACATGCTGGTTGGTCATCAGCTGTACTCTTTGCAGTGTGTTCATGTGCAATGTTTTGCAGCAGAGAGCCTTCATTGCAGCTAATTCTCTGAACTGAGCGGTTTTGTGTGTCTGGGCCTTAATAGAAAACCGTCCTCTGAGTCCCCACAGAAAAAGTTAATTTACCATTTTAGATTGATAAATGCACTTCCACTTTTTGCCTTTTTGACATAATGTACTTTGTCAGATATTTCTTCAGACATTATTTATATTACTGATTATTTTCTGTGTAAATTATTGTTTTGTGTGTGTAACATGATATGATTATTGTATGATAAAACAATAAAAACAAGAGAAATCAAATAAAATTGAATTAAAACAGACAAGATAAACCAACCAACACGTAGAAACACTGTGTGCGTCATAAGATTTTATTTGAAAGTGCTGACAGATTTAGAGCCGTAAGGACCTTCAGGCAGACTGTTCCAGAGTTTTGCGGCGTAATTAACAAAGACTGCCTCTCCGTGCCTTTAAATTCTGACCTTGGGCACAATACAGCTAAGAAATACTGACCTCAAGTGACTCTAAATCCAAAACCCATTCCTTAAATAACATCACAAAACTGTCCCCACTTTCGAGGACATTTGGTCCTTATCAAAAAGAATAACAACAAACAGACTTGCATTCATTTTCAAACTCCAACACAGTGCTGCTGCATCATGTTTCTGCATCAATTAAAGAAAATCCAGAGACATTTCTGTGAGATCAGACAGAAAAACCTCAGACTGCACTTGGAAATAATAGATACACTTGTTTACCATAAAGCCCTGATCAGTGGAAAAAGGGCAGAGGCGTACTGCCGCAGTCATTACCCACAGACTGGCACAGTACAAACACGTGAACGTACCGTAACCCAGACAATCACACAGATCCACTCACACACCACAAACCACACTGACACAGACACCAGTGTCCCAGCTGAAGACTGTCAGTGATTAAGCAAGGCTGTAAACTCCCACTGTTCACCAACAAAACCAACAGGAAATGAAGATGGCAGCCTGAGTCTGATTATCAGCATCTCTGCCCTGTAATTATGCTTTATGAGGGGTTGGTCCACACATGCTCACACACACATACAAACAGTGACCATTGCCTGAAATAGAGTGGCTTCAGGGAAACTTAAATTCATGGCAGCAGACAGTGATTCACCTTCACCTGTCCTGACAGTTTCATGTCTGAAGAGAAATCATTCTAACATGTCAGCTCCTCGAAGACCCCCAGAATCGTATCAAGGCCTCAGGTTGACCCAAACACGGACCTGCTGTGGAGAAAATTAATGTGTTTACAACATAAGTGTCAGTCTGTCTTGTTGTCTTCCTGTCTGAATTCATTGCAGGCTTTTTAAACTTGGACGTTTTTAACTATCTACATTTGTCTCTGTAATTACACTGTGTCCATCGATTTCAAGTCAAAGCAGTGATTTTGCTAACTGCTCTGAGTCTGTGTGTTGCTTAGTAACCCTCGCCCAGAAGAAGATGTAATTTTCCAGACTCTGAGCGCATGTCACTGCGCAATCTCCGGCTCCACTTATCTCTATTCTTCCTTTATGGCTTTATAGCTTCCTTTTTTTGACTGACTACAAGTCAAAAAGTACAAGTACAAGTACAAATACTGCAAAAAGACCCTGAGACTTATTAACAATGTTTTAAAGTTAGTGTAAAAGGCGCAGTTGGAACCTGAACAGTCAGCACATTTGGTTATAAAGGAGAAGAAGAGGCTGTGAATCATCACAGGGATTAGAGTGTATTAACTGTCATACTTCATCACACAGCAACACACAAGTCATTTACAGGATAAGTCTGGTGTTGTTCTATTTTTTCCTCTTGTTAACAAATCCAGTGAAAAGATCCAAACCAACAATATTTTAGTCCGTCTCGTCTCATCACTTCCCAATCCCGTCTGTGGCTCTCAGCTCGTTTGTTCCCACTGAAAACATTAATCTTTCAAAGCTGATACAGCACAGTGAAATTATTTTAAAGGCTAAATAATTTCTTTAGACAGCTGGGGCTGCAAACATCCAGCAAGAGTAAATGTTGCCTTTGTTGGGAACTATTTTCAGCTGTGGATTGATACACAGGAAGTGCTTGAGTGAGTATTTATGGTCATGATCACCGTAAAGATGGAACGTGTCGCCCACTGTAAATTTTTTTCAACAAAAATTTTGATGATAAGTATCCGTTGACATCCTTTTATTTCATAATAATAATAATGAACTTTATTCATTTAGCACCTTTCCTACAAGAAATGTGGCACAAAGTGCTTTACAACAAGAGGACTATAAGCACTGAGTGCCTCACATTAAAATTAACATCATAAAATCATAGAATTGTAAAACCATAAATCATACAACCATATAAAATACAATATTTTAAAAGAGTTGCAGCAGTGTGTAGTGTAAAAAGAAAGAGGTTCAGACCTGTATCAGGAAAGTCAGAGCTGAACATATTCGGTTTTAGCTTTACTTTTAAGCTGGCTTCCCTGATATATATAAGTAGTGTGTTCCATAGTGTTGTGGCATAATTGACAAAGGCTGCATCCCAGATCTTCTTCCAGCTGTTACTGGGAACCTCCAGTAAACCAGCAGCAGATGATCGCAGTGTTCTTGGAGGCAGATAGTTAACCAGGGAATTAGGAGTGTAGCTTGGTCTGAGCCCATTTAGGGTTTTGTATACATGGACGAAGACCTTAAAATCAATTCTAAATGTAACAGGAAGCTCTCAGTTTTGGTTAATAGCTGAGCTGCAGAGTTTTGAATGAGCTGAAGTATCTCAGTAGTGTTTTTTGGGAAGCCAGTAACATTAGTCGAGGCAGCTTGAAATAAAGGCATGATTTCTGATCAATGATCAATTTCTCTGCATCTTTTTCATTCAGAAATGGTCGTACTTTAGCTATGTTTCTGAGGTGGAAAAATTATGTTTTCTTCACCTTGTCAATGTGGGACTTGAAGCTTAGATCTGAATCTAGAATCACACCAAGACTTGTCACGTCAGATTTAATCCAGGGAGTTAAATTCTCCAGATTATTAAACAGCACTTCTCTTTATGTTTCAGGACCAACATGCAGGATTTCAGTTTTGTCTTCATTTAACTTAAAGAAATTATTGCTCATCCATTTATCTATTGCCAAAAGACTGGTAGTAATGGAGTTTATGGCTGCAGCATCGCTTGGCTCAGCGGACGTACAGTTGCATGTCATCAGCATAACCATAGAAATGTATGTACACTGAGAATAATAATGGATCAAGGCAGCTCCCTTGTGCAACCCCAAAACAGATGTCATGTTTTTCAGACACATGATCTCCAAGACTGACTACGAGTTGCATGAAAAAAATATTGACAACAAAATGTACAGCGATAGCTCTGTTCCTTATGCCCTGACGAGTAAAGACAAGATGAAAAAGTTGGCTCTGTTTGGGTGGGGATCACGGTAACATCTCAAAACATTGGTTGTTTTCCTTTTTAACCAATCACATGAGCAATTGGTCTGCATTGCTCCCTTAACATATTGTTAAATTTAACAGAGCCAAGTTCGCGGCAAATATCTACTCTGTCTAAAAGATGATTCATGTTTTTTTGTTACGACTCATAAACAGACACTTACACATTCGGCAAACATTTCCCATAATTCAGAATTAATTCTAGCTCCATATATAGTGTATAAATGTTGTTTCTCTCTTTTCTAACTGCTGATTTAGTAAATCAGAGTTCTACTGAGTGAAAATGACGTAATTTAGCAGAACATCTCAGTAACATCAGCAATATAAAGTAAAAGTAATGAATAATTTAAGGCACTTGTATGCTATGAAAGAAGTACGGTATGTCAGTAACACATTCTCAGCCTAGATGACTAAACACATAATTCAAAGTTTCTTCTCAGTGGAATTTCTTTACAGCCAGAGAAAATATCCTCCAGCAAAATCCAAAACAGTATCAAGAAACTATTTCAGAAACACTGACTAAAGTTAGACTGAAGTTAAACTCCACTGACTAAATCTTAACTAAAACAAATCAAAAATGACTCGGGCATTTCCCTATTGACCTAGGTGTGTGTGATTCATACCATGTCTGCATATGATTGCCCCCCTTTCCACTCCCCTGCCACTCAGCTGTCACATTAGTGTTGTTGTTATGTACCTGAGTACACTTGTGTCATCATCTATGTGACATTTATGTCGTGCTACAGTGTAATAAAGTGTGCTGCAGACAGACCGTCAGCAGGGACCGGTGGATCAGCAAGGCAGAGCTCTGCCCCTGAATGGAGGGCAGCAGCAAGGAGCTCTCCGCCTCCCACCAGAGGTCAGTCTGCAGGTCAAGGGCAGCAGCAAAGCCATAAATGGGTCTTTCTGAGGTGGGCTGCTGCTCGTATATAGAGGCACCAGTATTGAATTGAGACTGTTTCATAACAGGTTAAAAACTCCTTGTAGTCATGTTAAATAACCGTCCACTGCCATGTTTTGGTACGGTCGTGTTCACATCTTACCAAGGTACACATGAACCATACTCAAGACCATATTTTCAAGTGAACCCAAGTACTGATTGTAATGTGCCCAGGTACAGTACACAGTGCTCACACTAGTCAAACAAACTGGACTTTGGGAAGTGAAGTGTACTCGAATCCAGGCCCTGATACTTAAGCCCCCTAAAATGTGACTTTGAAACAATTCAATTATCAGTAAGCGACTAAGGCTAAAACTAAATTCAAAATTCTTGTCACTGATGTCACCCTTTGATGGCAGTATATGGCACAGAGGAGTTGTCTGTGTAGGTTTTGACAGTACTTGTAAGAAAAATGACTTTGGTGGCTATCCCCTGTTCTTTCATGTAGCACCATCATTAGGTCAAATTTTCAATTTGTCAAATTCTTGCCTGCAAAACTGAGGACATCAGCCTCAGCTGTGCTTTCTGTGTAGTGCTAATTAGCAGATGTTAGCATGCTAACATGCTAAACTATGATGCTGAACATCGTAAACATTATACATATTTATCAGCATGTCAGCAATGTCATTTTAGCATTTTAGCATTTGACTATGCAGATGAGTTGCTGGTCCAACACTGCCTTGAACGGTTACTCTGTTTGTGCTACCATGTGACTTTTGCTTTAAAAGTGTTGGTTCAGATTCACCAAAGTCACACAATAGCACACACAGTATCACAAACTAACTACCTGATTGAAGTGGCGGTAGACCAGCAGCTCCTGGTGTTCAGTGAACTAAAATGACTGTTTGTCAGTGGAGTCTGGGTGCTTTGACGAGAATATAGGTGAGAAACTGAAGCCATTAACGGCTTCCCCCGTCGGAATAGGCTGTCTGACGGAAAGGTAAAATGGTGAAAATACTCTCAATATAGCGTACACTTAAACTGATGTGTTATTTTTTAGGTGGAACTTTCTTTGGATGGCTAAAATACATGTTGTTGTTGCTCACCCGTCTGTAGCAGTAGATTGATTTAGCTTGTTTATCTTGTTTCATACTCGGTTCAGGGTATCAGGTTGAAAGGTGCGCAGTGAAACCTCCAAGGTAAAAGCTACATCAGATGGCCGTGGCCCTGCTGGCAACACTGATTCAAGGCTTTAAATTGAAAGTCATGACCATGTTGATCTTCACAGCCCGCTGTCAGCAATGAAGAGATTACAGTCACATTAATTGCTGTGTCCTCTCTGCCAGAGTCTTTTTTAGTTTCTTGGAGAGTCTGATTAGTATTCTCTCTGCATGACGAGCTGGTGGTGGTCACACTGTGCCAGAGTTTTCTCTCTCTCTGTCTCTTTTCTCTCACTCCTCTCTACATCTCTTTTACTCTGTATTTTTTCCTCTCTGTCTCTTTTCTCTCACACCTCTCCCTTCTCTCTCTCTCTGTGCTTCCTCACATTCCCTCTCTCTCACACACACACATTTGGAGACAAAAGGAAAAATAACAGGAGTCGTGCCCTATCACCATCAACCTTTCATTGAGCTGAACTGCACTGAATATGGTATTTGCCCTTAACCTGCTGGTCACTAATTGCGTCTGTGAGCTCCAGAGCTGCGGTTTTTAGTGTTTTGCTGCGGAGGCTGATACATTTTAAAGTAAAACATTAAAAATTAATACCAATCCTACACAACGGTAATAATGACTATAAAACCCCAAACTTGGAGCCCATTACTGTCTGCCATTTAGCGTTTGTTTTCTATTCGCTTGTGTAGACTCATCCCCCATTTTCTCTCAAGTTTTAAATGCCAGATTCCCTCTGCACTGCAGTCCCTGTCTCTGTTAACTCCGTTGGCCCCCGGAGGGCTGCAGACACACACCTCTGTGACACACACATGTCCCCAGCAGCTTCATTTCACCTGCCAATGATGAGCTGCACCGGGAGGGCAAAATGTGTGGGAGGTTCACACCACTTCCTCTGCAGCCAGTTCCACCTCCAGCTAGGGCTAGGCAACACCTCAGAATGAATGAAAAACAGTACAGATACTTGTTATTATCAATTAAAAGCGGCTAATATACAACAAGTTCTCCAAATTACACAACAGAATACGTTGTTTGTCTGTGCTCTTTAGATCAGTGGTTCCCAAATGGTGGGTCACGGTCCAAATGTGGAGTCAGTGAACAAGTTAATGGAGACGATGACTTGTAACTCCTGAGTCAGTAAAAAGAATCTTAGGTTTCAAACTCTTCGTTCATGACCATGACTGGTACATCACTATTTAACAGAGACAGCAAGCTAACTCAACAACATGGCCAAACTGTGTGGAACTTGAACTAATGACTAATGAGAAATCTTGACCCTGTGGCTGGACCAGTTGGGAACCACTGCTCTAAAACGTCATGGAGGCATTTTCTAATCTGACACCCCTCAACATTTTATGATGTGACAACCTAATGGTAAAGATTTGTCGAAGTCAAGACCTTTGAAACATTGATTATCTGTAGGTATTATGTTGCTGCCATAGTCTCTGTGGCCACTAGAGTTGTCACTTGATCATAAGCATGTGTTGTTCTGGGGCGGTTGATGAAATGTCTTGGTAGGACAGTGTCCTAATGAACTATCATGTAGGGGAGAGGGGTGAGTGCATCAGTTATCGGCAACTTATGACTACATTTTCATCATCACAAACTGATTTTCCAATCATCTGTTCTCTATTAATTACTTCATTACGGGCATGTTAGAACATACATTTTTTATTAAGTAATATACAAGAAGAAGTGCATGAGGCTGCAGGTCGAGTGCCAAAGATAATCAACTCAAGTGTAATGCCTTTTAAGTTTGCTCATTGTTGTAACATTAAATTTAACACTTTTCATGGACCTGTAGACACTCTAGGCCCGTTTCCACTGAAGAAGTTCTTGGTACTATTTGGGGGGCAGGAACTACTACAGGAACGTCCTCTCGCTCGGCCCTCTCAACTGCTGTGTCTCCACTGAGAGAGCGGAGTAGGAGGAAGGTTCCTGTAAAGTTACCAGGCTCTGTATGTGACGTAATCGTTGGGCGACCATTTTGACCGGGGCGACGTAGGGGTGTAGGGACGCCGTTAGCCGTTAGCGGTTACTGTAATAACTCCGGCCACGGTCCGTGAAAAAATTTTTTTTTCCAGCAGATGTCTTAGTTACAACATGATTGAGGTAACTGGAGTAGTTTCATGTCGTATCCGACAACGGGAGGCTTTTAACAGATGACGTCCTGATGTTAGCTTTGCTGCTGCTGTTAGCTGTCCCTGTCAGCTGATGCTTTCTAGACATCGTGATTTCCCAAAACTGAATAAATACCACACATAGCAACAAAAAACTGCTTTGCTAGTTCAATCATGTTGTAACTAAGATATCTGGTGGAAAAAATATTTTTTTCACGGACCATTTATTGAGTTATTACAGACACCACTAACAGCTAACGGTTAGCCCAGCTAATCTATGATAACCATGTTATTAATTACAAAACATCCCGCCTTGAGTATATCCAATCAGCACCAAGTAATCCCCAAGCCCCAGCCAGGAGTTTCTCGGGCCGTTCTGAGTACCTACCCTGAGGCAGGGACTTGTTTAGCCCCTGTAAAAGTTCCAGAACTCTGTCCTTCGGGGGTGGTTCCTGCGGTGGAGACACGCACCAACGGCCCCGGCCCCATATAATTACCCCGAAGTTCCTGCGGTGGAAACAGGCCTCCTGTCTATGTTTTCATTTTTTGTCCGACCACTGAAATAAGGGTCTGTTGACATTGTGTGACATTGTGTTGCTTTGGTGGCGTACCTGTGATTTTGTTGAGTTAACAGCTTGGTCAGACAGTAGGTTACGATATCAGCTGATGTCATATAAGCATACCTGGAGGTTTGTGATGAAGTATCCAAGCTTCTTTCCCTCGCCTTTATCCTCCTCTGATGACCTTTTGTAATATATCTCAAACGTTATTTGTGGAAATATGTTCCTCTTTGTGGTGCAAAGTTTTAACAGCAAGCTTTTAACGGTTTAGAGCACCTGAAAAGCAGAGTGATACCTGCATAGATAACAGTCCCAGTGATGCTGTACTGTATATCAGCACTCATGGAATACTTCCTGTCCAATTGAAGGACTTGGTCGGGACTGACTGTTGTATAATGGTAAATAAAACATAATTGTCTGAGTTGGCAAGGTCTTCACTGGCGCTCAACAGCAGCAAAAGATTAAAGAAGATTGATGCTAGTATCAATAAACAAGACTCAGTATTGATACTTTAGGCATCGATCTGCTCAGTCCTGCCCTGACCAAACAGGAGTCATTAGTGAAGGGACAATGGCTAACGCAGCCAGTTGTGTTTGTTGGGAATTGAACTGAGGGTCTTTGATCTTTACTTTTGCACCAGTCATGTGCCCCACTATAACATTTTAGTGTGTTTATGTGACATCCATGTAATTATAAAGGACTTTGGCAACAGCAAACAACTGAAGACGAATCCTCCAAAATCATTTAAAGACTGATTTTGAAACCCTTCCTTTCATATACAACAACATGAGCAGTGTCTGTTTACTAGAGCCTTTGTGTTGTGTTCATTATAACTACAGCTGCACCGAGTTACCTGCTGACTGTCTTACCAAGTAATGCATTAGAACATGAAGGGTCATCCGTCATTTTGTTCAAGACTCACTGCTTAATTTTGTTAAAGTGTCCCAGATCCTCAGGTTTCTGTCCACTCTCACTGTGAGGTAAATTCAGTTTGGAAAATATCTGACATCATCTGAGGTGAGAATCCAACTGAAGCAAAACATTTTAGAAATAAAACTCCATGTGGAAATAACATGCTGGCAGAAAGCAGGTCAGAGAAATTCAACTTCAAACACGCAGGTTACACTTATTATTCATGTCATAGATAGATCTGCCACTAATAGGATGCTTGTGAAATTATACATTATGAAGTCCAGTGATTTGAATGGTTGTGTCATTTTAATTACAGATGATGAGAAAATAAATGTGACACCAATTACCCACTTCAGGCTTCATTTTTAATCAAATTTCAAGTGTTTAATAAGTCAGGAAATGGGGTCCTCTTTTCTCTTTGCAATCCAAAACACAGAGCTGAGTGAGAATCCTTCACAGATGATGAGCTGTTTTAAGACAAAGAGATATGACCACTCCATTGTCTCTCTGTCATAGTCCAATTTTAGTTCTTTATGTGGCCAGACAGACTTACTCTCTCAGCATCCCCAGCGTAAAAGACAAATGTACTACCTTTCACTTGTGGCTTTGTGGGTTTTCCCTCCATACCATGACCTTTATTGAATGCCACTCCGTCTCTTTGTTCCACGGAAAAATGCAGGTCAATGACATCTGCCGTCCACTAATGTCTGTTCGATGTTTTCTAACAACACAGTGAGGTATAATAAGACTATAAATGCACTCTTATTTTAACCTTTTGTATTTCTTTGCTGTCACACCAGGTCTTTCAGGCCCGACTTCGTCTTGGTGCGCCAGCACGCCTTCAGCATGGCCCAGAATGAGGACTTTAGGAACTTGATCATCGGCCTGCAGTATGCTGGCATCCCCTCAGTCAACTCTCTGGACTCCATCTATAACCTCTGCGACAAACCCTGGGCTGTAAGCAATTTCAGCAAAACCAATTTACACCTACAGCAACCTGCAAAGTATTTTTTCCACCATAGTGTACATTACATCAATGTGGAGAGATGTGTTTAACAGAGCCTGCAGCTGTTAGTTCATTTCTAATCAAGATAGTTTGGCGGATTTATTTTTTGTGACTTTTTGTAGAACCATGCACAGTTTAAAAACACTTTGGTATTTATTATTACCATATGAATAATATGACTGTCATGTATCATATTACTGTTAGAAGACTTGTTACACACATTATTAACTCTCTGTTATTGTTCTCTCTCCTTCCATTGTCATCGTCTCCACCAGTTCTCCCAGCTGATCAATAATCAGAAGCGGCTGGGTTCAGATAAGATTCCTCTCATTGATCAGACTTTCTACCCCAACTACAAAGACATGGTAAGATTTTCTCATTGCATATTGTCAATAACCCCCCAGCAATTACACAACTTCTACCCCTCAACAAATGACAAAATGTTTCCATTAATGATTTAGATATTTATATTACTGTGCTCAACTATTTGTGTCATGGTGGTGAAACATTCTCTAAAAGCAGGAGACAGTGTTGTCTGCCAGTTACTGTAAGTTTTAGAATATAACTCGTCAAATAAAACATAATATTTTATTTTGAATTATTTCCAAAATGACATTTAACATATTTTAGCTTAATTACTTTCACGTTTGGTATATACAAGTGATTGCCACAAAGCTGAGAATACGCTTTTATGAGTAAAAGCACGAGTCATGTTACCTTACTGAGAATTTTTTTAAACATAATATAAATCTACTGCTGAAACTCCAATTCCTTAAATTGAATTTATTACAGTTACTATGTCATACTTTCATGTTTTCTTGTCTCACACTCCATGAGATGAATTTTTTTTACACAAATGTGTGGAGGTCACTAAAAGGTTGAGTAGGATAAATATAAAATGAGTACAAAATAATATAAAATATTTGGGCTGGAGGGGAAAAATCAATAGTATCCCATATTATGCATGGCAATATTGTATTGATACACATACGCCAAGTATCAACTTTCTAATTCTATAAATTATTAATAATCTGAATTTAAAACAAACTTTTGGTAGCCTACTAGAATAGTAAAATTACTTGTTTTTTCTTTTGGGAACATAATCTGCAGTTGAATAAATTCGCAATAAATGTTATTACAATACTCAGCATATTGCAAAACATTTAAAAGTGTTTTGATAATATTATATCATGAGGCCTCTGGTGATTCCCACCCCTATGAAATGCAGTATCTTACTGTATATTACACTCATGAGAGAGGTGAACTTGTTTATTTTCTTTATGCAGTTTACTTACTATGTTCACTTAAGTGTTTATGAGGTATATTATAGAGGTGAAGTACTTATATTCTCTGCTCTGTAAATCTTTTTAGTTACTCCTCTGGCTTTTTAGAGATATTCTGTACCAGCTCTCACTGAGGTACCGAAAACTGTTGTTTTCTAACATTTTGGTTGCTGAAGAGAAGAAAAAAAGAGTCAGTGTGACACTATTCCATTGAGATATTTTATATACAATCTTTTTTGGTACATGGAAATAGAAAACTCTATATAGACAGAAACAGAGACATAAATACAAACCCAAACAATTCTTTCAGTATAAAACAAACATGAAATTGTTTGATAATGCTTCACTAAAGCCATACAGTTATTATGCGTTGTTAACCGTAACAGTCATGTAAGTCTAAATTAATTATTAATATATTTCAGAATCGTAAGTTTCAAATATGTCAGCCAAATAAGGAAGTATTTCTTTTCATATAACTGGGCTGTCTATGCAGCAGAAAGATGCAGATACTTTTGACATTGTTGCTATGTGACACGAGAAAACTGAGGAAGAGGGCTGTGGCGCTCGCTTTTGCTCAAGAGGTAGAAAATCTACAACTACCAGAATGCACTGTGCAGCAACGGATCAATAAATGCTCTGTTGGGTGGGTAAAGTAATGTGAGTTTCCTGTCCAAAAGCAATATGGCGGCCAACTGTTAAACAATCTTTTAATACAGTTAAACAGTGAGTTAAAATATGTTTCTGAAAACATTTGAGAAATGTGCAACACTTTGACAGAATCTTGGTTCAAATTTAATGAGCTCTGTGTAGTTTTACCCTTTCGTCTCAGTTTCAGCCACGTTTACACAATACAGGAAACAAAATGGCGCCCACTTCCTGTTTACAAATTCTAATATTCAGCCAAACTGTGCACTGAAATGTGTTTCTGAAGACATTTTAGGTGTAACAGAATCCTGGATTATACTCCATCAGCACTGCCTAGTTTAATCAGATCAAATCAGATCAATTGTTTGATCGGAGTTTGCTTTCCAGTCTCTTAATCTGCTTGTATCCTTTCACTGCTAATGCGGAAGTGCAATCTGTAGCTCCAGCAACAGCCACAGAGCCAGACAAAAAAAACAAACACATCATCTGGTGGATTTTAACTGAGAGATGAACAGGGAGATCTGGGCTCTGGCGAAATGGATGGAAGTTTATCACAGTTCATTTACACACACTACTCACATTGTTATGATTATCATTATGAAAGTTACTGTTAGAACAAAAAGCTGGTTTAAAATTTAAATTTAAATGTTTTACTGTTGAATGTGACCCTAATATTATCTGTGAATAGTTTCTCGTACATGAAGATAACAATAATGCATTTTAATCTGTATGACTTCAGTGAAGTGATCCAGTAACAAGACAGGGGTCAATTCAGATTTGGGTCTTTTAATAAACTTTAAGTCATTATATATTAAATAATGCCTATAAAACAACTATTAAATCACTAATAACAGCTCATTTATCAGTTATTTCTCTCTTTGCTGGCTGGTTAACATCTTGTGCCAAAGTTTTTACTACTTTTTTCTTTAACCTGGAACATTGAGGAGAATCCACTTCCTGTTTTTACAGAGTTACAAAAAAAACAACTGTGAATTGAACCGTGTCCTGTTACATCATTTCCTCTAAGGAGAGGTGGCTTGGCTTCTACAGGTGGCAGTGCTGTTGTTAAAGCGCTGGATTAGATTTTTGGCACAGAACCGAGAAAACTACACACACGAATCCACAAGATCACAACCGCTACGCTATAAGACAAGATCCGGGTTAGCCTTTAAAATGTTAATTCTTACTCAAGTACAATATTTACATTCTCAGCAATTTGAGAGTATAAACTGTGATGATTTAGATGTACAAGAATTATGGTCATGTATAATTAATGTGTCAATTTTTGTCAAAATGTAATTACTTGGGGAATGTCTGGTGTTGATTTGCTCTCTATATATATATATACAGTGCATTTTCATTTGCTTGGGACCAGAGTACAAAATTAGCATCATCCACCAGCCAAATGCTTGTAAAATATGCAAGTGGCTGCTAGATTTGCTTCCCTCGCCAGCCCAAAAAAACACTGATTATCTATTGAGTAGCTGATAAAATTTGAACATTCACTAGCCACTTGGCTGGCGGACAACAAAGCTAATTTTGCACCCTGCATGGGACAGTTATTCGATACTATTTAAAGGTAAAAATTCAACACCAGAATATGTGGGGGAAATGTGTCAGTGCTGCAGTCTACCTGCAAAAATTTTGTGCACATAGGATTTGTTTACAGTATGTACCAGATTGTGGCAGAAGCTGGCACTAGTTTCCTCCTATTGTTTGACAGCAAACGTCCAACTTCCTACTACTGTCAGTAAATGCATAACCTAAATTACTTTCGTGGGTTATGCGTGAACAAATACGAGGTCTTGAGTATTCGTCAGAGTTATGCATTTACCACCAGGGCATCAGAAATGAAGAAAAGATTCACTCCTGGGTGAATAATGTGCAGTGGAAGGTCTGCTGCTATTATTCTGTGGAAAACAGCAAGTGAAGTGGAAATGTGTGAGAGCGAGAAATGGAGGAATGCTGAAAGCCCCTGCAGTTTACAAAGATTTTCCTAGCATTGCTGTAGCAACCACCTGAGCTCTGCTAAAAGAAGCTCGGCGTTGAATTAAACCCCCTCAAGCGTAAAAAATCTGCCAATTTTTCAGTGAAATCAGTTGCTACTTTGTGCACCAAATTTGAGCTACATGAACAAAAGCAGGAGATGTTTCTTGGGACTTTGCAGGAGAGAAATGGAGTAAGATGAATATCAGAATTTACAGGTCAAGGGTCAGACATATCCAGGAAGTCTTTCTCCGGTGGGGGTCCACCTCGGTACCAGCTACAGGTTGTGTCAGAGCGGCGGATGCAGGCGTACTGCCGAGCCTGCTCCCCGTTTAGGCTGTTATCCAGCAGCCAGTCAGTCCACAAGCACTCGTTTTCTCCTGTAGACGCACACGGGACTGTGTAACAGGTGTTGATCTGTGGATACAAGAGTTTTTGAGTCATCAGTTTGCTCACTCACTGATCTTATAATATGCTGCTGAATTGCCTCCAATAGTGTTATAAATAAGAGTTTTGTTGGGGTGGAAGTTGGAATGTGTCTTCAGACACATGATGCTTGACTGGAAACAAACCAACCTGTTCTGGCTTTTCATTTCAGTACAAAAGACTTTCAAATGTGCTGCTCAGCCTCTTCTCATCCCCAGGTAGTCAAATACAGACACTTTGTCTCACATTGCGGCATTTTATAGTAACACACAGGGCACCTTTTAGTATCTGCATGTGACGCACAGCTGAAACACGTTGTAGTTAGATTAAGGCAACAAACTGCTTGGTTAGGTGTAGAAAAAATGTTTGTTACGTAACACTAACATGACATGACAGTGAGTGAAGTCATTGCACAACAACTGTTTGTACATTATGTAAATAGACCTGCACTTGTATAGAGCCTTTCTAGTCTTCCCCTTAAAGCACTTTTTACACTACGAGACACATTCAGCCATTCAGCCACACACACATTCACACACTGGTGGCTGAGGCTACCATACATAGTGCCACCTGCTACTCTGTTTTAACACACTCACACACCGATGGAACAGCCATCGAGAGCAATTTGGGTTCCGGTATCTTGCTCAAGGATACTCTGACATGCGGACTGCAGGAGCAAGGGATCGAAGCACTGATCTTCCGATTAGTGGCCGACCCGCTCTAACTTCTGAGCCACAGCCGCCCAACTAATGTTACGTTAAAACAATACTGACTTTTGATTTCACACAGGACACAAACTGCAGTCTCCTGGGTGAAAGTCTTGTTTTCTTTGACCCATCCACCTCCCCTCCTATGCAGACTTTCTCACTTTTTATACTACATCAGTCGCTTTCAGCGTCAAGTATTTCTGCAAATGGGTTTACACTGGAGTTAGTTGAAAACCTGGCGTGTCTCATAAAGATGGTAGTGGTTGCCTTTGGCGTCAATATCAAATGCTGAGGAGCATGACAAAGTGTCTGTATTTGACGACCTGGGGATAAGAACAGGCTGAAGAAAAACTATATATTTGAAAGTCTATTGCACTGAAATGGAAAAAAAAATATCAGAATATTTTCTAAAATGTGTCTTGCCTCTCAGGACCTACACTGTTTCAGATAAATACAAAAGTACAAAACACACCATTGAACCAAACAACAGAACCATACTACAAATGCTACATATCACATCTGACACAATGAGACATGGATGCAGTGTAAACAAATTTAATCGCTCTCATTTAAATTCAGTGTTTGACCCAGGTACGCTGAGGCCTACTGAGAACCCACACTCTGATTTAGTAGTCTGACAGACTAAAGGAACAAAAGAGTTCTTTAATCTGCTCAGTCTTGCCTGTGGGGCTCTAAATGTTCTGTGTGATGGCAATGCTGATATTCTTCAAATAAAATGTGAGAGGGGCCAGAGACAACATTCTTTTAGTATACGCACTTTGAAAACTTAACTCACTGACAGGATGGGAAAAGTGACCTATTGTCTTCCTGCCGCTTTGTTTCCTGAGGCATCTCTAAGGCAGATAGATGAGTGGGACACAGATAAATATGCATGACTAGAGAACGAACAGTCCTTACTCACTCTGCATTCACAGCCCATCTGGTATCTGTAGTTGAGATTCTTCTTCTGCGACAGTGATAAGTTGTCCCAGGACTCTACCAGGTCACATTGGCCGATAGAAATTCTCCCATCACTCCACATACTTCCTGTTTAGTGACATCACAACAACAACATTTAAAAGGCTCATCTTGCATGAAGCAAAAACATTTTATAATGCTGTATTTAACAGCCTCAGGGGATTATCATTTCATAACAAACATTAGTTCACAGCTGTTCACGGCTAATAGAACTCGGCTTGAGTGATATAACTGTGACTGCCAAAAATATGGCCAATAATTTACTTTGTTTACAAAACATCTGCTTGTTAGAAGACAGAAATACATATCTGCTTTCTTCCTGGTACCCCTTTTCCACCAAAATTACCATGTATATGCTGGTTCTTTAGATGTGGTGAAACACACTAAAATACGGGATAGACTTCTGTCCCCCTGCCAACAGATGAGTGTGCCTTTTTTTCTGGTGTGTCACAGTAAGTAAATGGTAGAAAGCAGCATGGAGGTCAGTGCAAATGCCACTGTAGTTACTTCTTTTTTACATCTGTTACTTATTCAGTCTCTTTCAAATGCAGCGCCAACGATGTTCAAGAGTCACAGAAGTTACTGGCCGTCGCACCTGAAAAGTGCCGAAAATTAGCGCATCCATCCGGGTGTCATGTTTCCATCACTGCTGATCAGAGCTGGAGCAAATAAATACCAGTGACTAATGTCATTTTTCCCGACAGTGAATGCTGATTGAAACCCTCCCAATAAAGACAATAGCCAGATGTGACTAGACTTTTTAGTCCAGTGGGAAAGGAGCTTAAGAGTTACAAGAAAAGATGGATACCACTTTCAAGTCCATGTACCACTACTACTTTCCCACCTCCAGTAGCCAAGTATGCCTTTTTTTTCTGGTGTGTCACGTTTGACGTCATGACTGCACCAGAAAACAGGTTAGTAAACAGTAGAGAGCAGCATGGAGGTCAGTTAAAATATCACAGTAGTTTTAAATCTGTTACTGAACTGTTGCACCTGAAAATTGGCGAAAAGTAGCGCATCCATCCGGGTTTCATGTTTCCATCACTGCTCATCAGAGACAGAGCCGATAAATACCTGTGACTACTGTCATTTGTCCTGACAGGGAATGCCGATTGTAACCGTTCCCACTAAAGACCAAGCTAGATGTTAGCTGGCTTTTTTTTCCAGTGGGAAAAGGGCTGAAGAGTTACATGAGAAGATGGATACCACTCTTAAGTCTGGCCTGGTTCTTGATTTTTGTTCAGATTAAACAACAGAGATATAACATTTAAATTAAAGAGCTCTAGCGACCCTGTTTTGTCAATTTTGTTACATTTGGACAGAGCCAGGTTAGCTGTTTCTCTCTGTTTCCATTCTGTATGCAAAGCTAAGCTAACCAGCTGCTGCCTGTAGCCTCATATTTAATGTACAGACGGCACGTGGTATTTGATGATACTGATGTTCTCATCTAACACTTAGCAAGAAAGCAAATGAGTGTATATTTCCCAAAATATCTTCTAAGTATTACATTTGGGACAAAACAATCATCCTACCGCTATCCCTGCATATTTCTACTGAAACTGATGTACCACTTTATTACTTTACATAGCCCATCCTTTGTCAGACTGTCTGTACAATATTAAAGCAAACCACTGCGTACTGTACCTGAGAGCAGATAGCCTGCTTTGTTGTTGGAGTCCAGTTTGACTCCACACAGTGAGGAAAAGACTGGGGTGTACACATACTGGATGTCCTTGGCCTTATCAAATCCTTTGAACATCTGAACACAGAGACACACAGGGAGAAGAGAGTGGAGAGGAAAAATGAGGGAATAAGCCTGGCCTAATATAAAATAAACACACCATAGACAAAAACTTCTATATTTCTCAAAAGTATAGCATATATTTAAAGGTTCAGTATGCACTCAGGCGAGTTAACGAGTCTCATTCGCAGGTCATCAAATACCGATGACCTTGGGTTGGTAGTTGGGCCGAACCGCTAACACAAAGCGTTGGAAAACAGCAAAACTGTCTTTCTCCAGAATTGCCTACTGAACATTTAATGCCTCAAACAGATTTGAAGTCAACTCCAAATTGTAGAAATAAAACTGGCTGCAAATCAAACAAATAGAAATTTTGATTATTTCGCAGACAGTTCTGCTGAGTATTCATTATTAACACCATATGGTGAAATGGAGACGGACATTTGGACCATTTAAACTAGACTGTTTCTTGTGTGCTTGAGTGTTCCCAACTGCAGACTAATCAGAGTGTGTTTACTTTTCCCCGCAGACAATATGTAGCCAATACCCACATAAATAATAAATCTATCCACACAGCGGCATAAGCAGTAAAAATGATGTTATGTCTGCACCGCCAGCAGCAGCTGGTGCTGCTGTCCAGAGATCTCACCTTGATCATTTTGATTTCATATTGGATCATCTTCATGTAAGGTGAGGAGCTGTTGCTAGGCGACACAATCTTCTCTCCGGAGATCTTTGCCCTTATCACTGTCGGGAAAAGAAGGGGAAAAAAACAGAAATAAAGGAGGATTAAGATTAATTGAAATGCCAAATAAATGCGAGAGGAGAGATAAGAAGGTGATTTACATGCCTGAGACAATGGCAACACTCTGAATTATGTTTATGATCAAGTTAGAAGGTTTTCCCTTTTCTCTAGTTCATAGATAGATAGATAGATAGACGTCTTTCTTCCTGTCCCCCCTCCTTTTCTCTCACTTTGCCTGTCACTCGTCTTCCTTCCTGCACAGACAGTGTAGCTGTCCCTCTCAGTAGTGATACAGGATGTGTCCCTCCTCTCCTCTGGGAGGGAAATCACAACCCACATGGAATAACAAGTAGCTCTCTGCTTGCACACTCCCATTAACTGACTCCACACACACACACACACACACACACACACACACACACACACAGTCACGCACATTTATGCATACAGTAGATTACATACCACCCACACACAAACTCAAGCCAAACCACGTCTGGCATAGAAGTGTCCTCACATTACTTTATGGTGAATCAGGCAGAGGGGTACAGTATCAGGATAATTGGTCTGTGGTTCTCAACAGGAAGGTAACCCTGAAGTCGTATAATTTTACAACCTGTCATTTAGAGACAAAACACTCGTTGCCTTTTAAATATTATTAATGTTGTACGTTTTACTCACACAGACCACAACATGCCGTTCACACTGTGCCAAATCAAACAGCGTTATTCCAGACATCATTGCTACAGAACCACTTTTTTTTCTCCTGCCATCGAACCCATACAAATCTGCAGTTTTATTAGACATCTGCATGACTCATTATGTTAACTGCCAAATTAATCCCTCTGTCAAACATTTCCTTTGAACTAATAACACTGCCGTAGCTCAATCAATCAAACATAATTAAATTTATTATTATAGCTTTCTCTCAGTTTGTCAAAAAGTCCTACAAAGTGACTTTGAACATAGCAGACAACTGCATTAACTATTATCTTACATTAACAGAGAAGCAGTGGCACCACAGTACAATGCAGACTGTAAACACTGCGTACTTATCAAACAGCATCATATACTCAAAACTGTGGTAAGACTGTAGTAAAACCAAAAATACGACAGCAACAGCAAAAGTGTAAGGCGTTGATTAAATGGTGTGTTTGTCTGCTTTAACGCAAGCACATACTTAGCTTGTGTCAACCACGGACCTTATTCCAGGCAAAAACCCATTTAAAAAACACATTGACTTCAAGATGAAGGGACTGAGAATGCTAAAATGCTAACTCATTTCTGGGTGTTAGGACTGATTCCTGCACCACTCTATTGTGGATGTGCTTTTTTAAACGTAACCTCTAAAAGACTTTCACGTTTTGTACTACGACATGAAATATGTCTGTAAACACCCCACTTGTGAGTTTTGATGCCTTTATGTGTCTTAAAAAAGTTGGTTGCAAACGAGTGGCAAAATTAGACTACAGAACATCATCACACCAAACATGGATTTACAGCCTCGTTGTGATGGTGACGTTGCCTCAGATCTTAGTTCTGCAATAATCCAAAATCCAATGGAAAAATATCATAAGCTTTTTGCTGAAGAAACCAGAGTGATGCTAACTTCCATGTTGGCCTACAAATAAACATCCCTGCACCTCTCTATCGGAGTTGGTCCTGCAAGCTACTATTTAGGATAACCTCAGCAGCTCTGTTCTGCTTATGGGGTTTGCACCAGACTTCAATATGACGTTAAATTAAATTTTGGTTGGAATGAAAATCAATTTGACGATATTTTAAATGACCAACAATGTTATAATTTCACGTTGTGTGGTGAAGTTTTACAGTCATTGGATTTTGTTCTCCATACCTTATGACTAAATGTTGTTCTACGTCAAAATGACTTCGGCATTAGATGTTTGAAAAACATTGGATTTTGGTTACTTAACAACATACCTTAAAACCAACCAAATAACAACGTCATCTGTCGTTGGTAGTCTACGTCAAACTGACGGTGGCAATATACTTTGCCCTTACATTGAGTTTTGGTCACCCGATGTCACAACTGAAATTCATCCAAATATGAGCGTCTACGCCAGCTGGGTACCCTCGAGCAAATCCAGGCTAACTTGTTATCTGAGATAGCATTACGTTCAGCAAACAGATTGGTTAAGATTAGTCCTCAACGAAAATGCTATTTCTTGTATATGGTCCAAATTTGAACATTCTGTTTAAATATGGACATAAAAGCATAAATCTAATCTCTGTCTTGCTCATTAAAGTACGTAAGCTGAGCAGCTGAACAGTACAGCCCTACGCTGAAATACAAAAACACATCATGTATGCAGCCTTCAACTGCATACTAAAGACAACTTTACAAGTACACTGGAAACATTACACAGTCAGCCAGACTGTGCTCGTGCAGATAATGTTTACTTAATTAGCTAGCTAGAAATGATAAGCTTACTTTTGTCCACCACTGTAAGACATCAAGGACCCATTGCTTCAAAAACGTAGTAAAAATTGTAAACTGCATTATGTGCTGTGCGAGAAAGGAAAGCTTGAGTTGAAAGCTTGAAACATCTCACTCTTAACTTGTGAAATACAACAGCTTGGTCTTTGGCCTTACGCTTAAAACGAGGGACGCCTCTAACGACAGTTTTCACAAGAAATGTAGGTTTTGCCACTAAAATTACTTTAGGTTTAAACAATAAAATTACATGGTTAGGTTTAGAAAAACAATCATGGTATGTCGCATGACGACAATGTATACACTTGACATACTCCAGTAACTCAAGTTGACTTTGGGTGTCACACAGGACATGTACTGTATAGTGGTCCAGTGTTTGACCCATCAACTGTCTCTCACTCCCACCCTGCTTGGACTTTCTTACTTTCTACTACGGTATTGCCACAGATATGATTAAATTTCAGTCAGTTGGAAGTCTGATGAGTCTCTTACAGGCTGCTGTGTTTGACGCCCTGGGAATGAGAACAGGTTGAAAATCAACAACATAAATGTTATGTACTTAAATGTCTTATTGCTTGACCTGGTGAGCGATAACAGTAAGCTGTCTGTACAGCTCATTAACTCTGCTGTACAACTGTCATTCCTTGTCTTCCACATTGATATCTCTAAAAGAAAGAAAACAGTCTCCTGTAGCGGCACCAGAGTGAGAAGGAAAAAGAGAAGGGAAGAAACAGATGGGCAGAAGCAGAGCGATTGACCTTGGTATAACCATGAAGGAAAGGAAAAGCTACAGTATAAAAGACGGAGAGAATGTGTGACCCAGCACCCCTCCTAACCCTCACCCTCTCACACAGCTACGCAAACCACCCCCTTGTTTTTGCTTTTCGCCTCATCACATAACTACACCACAGAGCTCAGTGTGTTCTGTGAAATTGGTTCAAGAGAAGAAGAGACTTTCTTCTCAGTTGAACACACAAGTAGATAAAAAGGCAGGCGGGCAAACAAACATACAGACAGAAAGTTAATGAGAACTTGTGTGAGGTGTCATACTTTAATCAGAGTGCATCGCATCGCCCACAACAAGACAGCTGGTCCAAGGACGTTTACTTTATAGAAAATGTCAGGGAGCACAAGATGCTATCTTAGTATAACATCCTTATTTTTCAAACTTACATTGCATGGCCTAATTTAAAGCATGAAGCTCAAATAAAGCATGGCAGTATATCTGAAAACATTAGACCTGCACCCGTCAGTAGATTAATACTGTATTGTTGTAGATGAGACAATACAAGTGAAGTAGAAATCATCTTGAGGTTACTAAAAATTTAACAAAGGAGGGTTGGAAGCAGTACACACTAGATGGAAACGTCTACTGACCTATGGCATATCAGAAACAAGCAGATATAAAATGCAGCAAGCACGTGGATGCGGTATGATATTTTACAACACATTTTACAGTGTCTGACCTCACAAGGACACACCTGCCTGTAAA
This sequence comes from Epinephelus lanceolatus, assembly GCF_041903045.1. NCBI lineage: Eukaryota > Metazoa > Chordata > Actinopteri > Perciformes > Serranidae > Epinephelus > Epinephelus lanceolatus. The sequence goes on along the minus strand of NC_135734.1, from coordinate 31,757,984 downwards.
GTCACCTACACACATGTAGAAAAAAGCTAATTTCTGTATTTTATTCCTGCAACACTCTGTTGTGACCAAGAAATGTACAGAGCAAAACATTTTAAAGCTGAAAGATAAACCTGTCACCTTGTAATAAACTTTATCTCTGGAGTACAAACTTTGTAATAGAGACGTTGTTATAAAAATTACCTTGAGATATCCAAGGCATTTGTTCTGCAATTTGTTGTTACTTTTTGACCCACATATACACCAGTACCATTTATCTTTGGCCAGAGTTTCCAAACTAGTTCTGTTTGAGCCCTAATACTTACCTATACCCTCCTAAGACCCTGTTGCCTCATATGAGGACATCACATTTTGGGTTTACTTGACCTTTTACTTCATTCTACTTAACTTAGACCTGTTGTCCTCGTTCATGAGCACTTTTTCTCCCATCTAGTGGTGGTAACATTACAGTGATCCATGTAAAATTAAGATGGCTGCCATCTCTGCCAACTCAGTCTGCAGCTCATCCTGACACTTAGGTGGACAAGGTATATAATGTTTGATTTATAATGTTAGTAGTTTGATATGACAACCAATGTGACTAATTTCAGTAACAGTAACAAGCTCATCTTGTTTGAGGACATTAGGACCGTATTACCGTTGACAGTGTTTCGTTTTTTATACTTATCAGGTCCTACTGATCCCAAATAGTGCAGAGAAATTAAAAATGCATACCAAACAAAAGTACAGGTATCAGGAGGATATATAAACCCAGCCAATGTCACAGTCTAGCTTCACTAAAGGAATATTGTTACTTTTACTTAAGTAAAAGAATATCTGAATACTCACACCACTGGTTAAGGGTATTGTATTGTTTTTATAGGCCAATGTCACATCTTCTATTGAGCAGTGAAGCATCAGCACACCCACATCCTCAACTGCTATTACACCGCTGAATAAGGCTGTCATGGTCACCACACAGACGTAAACTGTACCAACGATGACCATCATAATATTGCGCTCTTTGTTCAGCGCAGCTCTTTGATCTGCACTTCCTTTGGCAACAAGAAACATATCTGAAAGCAGATGAAGTGCTCTGGCAAATTAGCCATCCCATTTAAATCTTCCCTTTTACCAGTATAATGGGTCTATGTGGCCTGTTAATGGTAAGCAATCAAATAGGGATCAAATACTTGGCAGTCTGAGTACTGGCCATGTATCAGTGCAGCATGGAAGAGGACAGAAGTTGCTGTAGCCAATTAGCCAAGAATAGTACAATCATTTTTTATTACACTGAGATCAGTGGTTTTTAGTTGGATCACCTTCCATACGTAATAGTGTTTGGGCACTGATTGTATATTTTAGTGATATTTATTGTAGAAAATAGATGAAATAACTGAACAGCAAAACTCCTTTTATTCCAAGTTTGTTATCTCTTCCTAAAATGATTCTCGTGGCCCAGATTCTCTGAAATATTTACCCCCCACCTGGACGTCTTTGAACTGCGCAGTCTAGGTTACCCACTCAATTCAGTTGCTGCAGCTGTGTTATGAACAGGAATAAGGACAGGCACGTCTGCAGTGTTAAAGTGGCTGTGCATCTGCCTCACAGCTACATAACCAAAGAGAAATATTGCAAACTTGTACCATGAGAACTGATGTAGTAAGTAACTTCCCCCCTCCCTGATGAATCGGCACCCTTGTCATGCTCACAAAGCTGGACTGTCAGTGGGCTTTCACACTGATATTGTTAGTATGCAGACCATTAGACCAAGCCTATAGACATGGAAATGAAGTGGGGAGAGAGAGGGAAAGAAAAAGAGAGAGATGGAGTAGGCTGTGTTGGCATGGCTTGGCCTCCGTCCAACACACACACACTCACACTCATACACACAATCCCAAATACACAAACACAGGCCAGGGAATCGTCCAAGGTTTGTCCAGATGGGATATTGCTCAGATGTACAGCTTTATTCAAAGGGCTCATCGACTCTGACAACGCTGTCAGGTCAACTAAAGGCCACCACTGGCCTATGCCTAGAAAACAACCGGGACAGTGTAAAACAGATGCCACTGAATGAAAAGTTTTCTTAGACACACTTAGTGTAAGTGAGGGATTTTCTTTATTTGTTATTCATGGGTCTAAAAAGTTGCAGCATTCCTAAAAGGGACCAAAGAGTCTTGAATCCATTCAGCAGTGGACTCATACATTTAATACTAAACGCAGACTTGAGCACTGAGCGTACCCTGAGGAAATGGGATCCAATTATATAAGAACCTGTGGTTAACTGATCATTTGTAAAGTCCCACCCCCTAGTTACTGTTGCTATGCCTGTCAAGCTTTCTGCTCCTGCACAGTGTGCGAATTCTAGCATTGTGAAGGCATGGCCCACCCCACTCTGCATCTGGATTGGGAGCCCAGTCTAGCTCCAAAGTTGTCAAAATCCGGCGTTTCGGCAGTGACTTGCGGCATCAGAAACCAACGAAAGAAGGCTTCCTTAAACGTTGGACATGATACGTGGCCGGTTGCATTTATAGTTTAATGGTGCCCTGTGGCGTCAGGGGGAACGCGTAGGAACAAGGACGAAAGTTATGTGGCAAAAGTCCGAGTGGGGTAGGCGGGAGTGGTGGTGGATGGGTCCAACACTGACTTTCACCCCAGAGAGTGGTGTTCGTGTCCCGTAAGATACTAAAGCCAAACCCTGTTATTTTTTCCTAAACCCAACGGTGTGTTTTTGTTGTTGAAGGGGGAAAAAAGTCAATTTGCAGTGCTGTACCGATGTAGTGCATTTATTTTGAAAGAGACACTATGTAAACGTTAAATTTCCTGTTAAAACAGAGGTGTATTTTGAAAGAAAAGAACTTGACGTGGTGTCCCAGAACATTAACAACCAAAGCACTCAGGGTACCTTGCACATTGTATGTGGATGTGAAAAGTCCATGACCAAAACGTCAATATGTGAAGAGGTCAGAGTGAGAATGTGTTGGGATTGACCCTAACCAATTCAACCAACAAAGGCAACAAGTACTAGCCAATCAGAGGGAGAATAGGGTGGGTTATGCCTTCACTATCCTGGGATTTAAATATTTCAAACAGTGCATATGAAGTTTAAAATGTTAATGGCGGCAGACTTAACACTAGAATTTTTTTTAAACAGCAGATACACAACCTTGATTAGACGTAGACAGAAACAGCCTCTAAATTCTAGCCGGTAACCACTGAATTTACCAGCTGAAAACTATCACTTGCATATTTGACTGTAGCTAGCTAGCTAACTAATTATGATTAGCTCCATCACACCTGCATGATATGCTAAAAAGACTGAGCAGCATTTTTTTTTTTACTGCAAAGTAGAAGTGGTTAGCCCTGGTATTACATGCAGTGCTGTATGTTAGGGGGAAAATTAAACTTTAAATTGTTTAAAGCTAAATCTTACAAATTAGCACCCCTGCCAGTGAGGTTAGGTTTAGGAAAAGAATCATGGTTGGGCATTATCATGTAATGTAACCAATAACCAAATGAAGTGATGACTTCATTTGCCAAGCCATCTCTGGGGACACAGACCCCAGTCTCCTGGGTCAAAGTCCTGTGTTTGTTTGACCCCTCCGTCACTCAAACATTCCTCTGTACACAGACTTTGTTGCTCTTTATAATATGTGACCTGATTTACTCCTCCACTCCCGTCATGTTACAGAGGACAGCCTGCAGTGCATAAGTCATGTGATCGCAGCTTCTTGACTCAAGATTACAGGGGTTATAAATTAATTATAGTGCATTCATTTTTGTGCGTATAAAACGAAATGCAAATGAAAACAGCCTGACTTGGACAAGACAAAAGTTATGATGGTTATGAGATTTTGAGGCCTATTTAATGCATCTCTATGTTGGGAAACAAATGTGCTGAGGTTCCTGAAGTGTGTGTGTCCTCAGATCAGGACAGAGCTGCTAACATTATACTAATCTCTCATAGCAGCATCCAAAAACAACTCCCTGACTAAATACTACACAGCAGATGACTTAGTCCTAAATGAGGCTTTTTCTAGTGTAACCTGTAATCCCACAAAATTATGTAGTTAGTTGATGATATGTTGCTTGGCTTTGGAGGTAATGTTAGTAAATTAGTTAGCCAAATGTGCTAATGTTTGAGGCTCACTTCGGAGCAGAAACACACAGTTTAATCTTTTCTTTAAACTTTTGCTCCTGTGTTTTTGGTTAGGAAAGAATAAAATAAAAAATTACAACTCTCCAATCTCACATTCCCATACACACGTGGAGAAGTAGTTACAGTTGCTAAACTATGATTGGACAAATAAGGGAGGGGTTTAGAAAACAGTCAAGTGGAATCCATTTTGATTGGGTCCAGTGGTTCACAAACTGAGAAAAAGTGGTTCAACATGTCACGTCTGCATTGCTTCATAACACTTTTGTTTCAATAGTTCAGTATTTTTTTGGGTTCTAATGTTACCCGAGAGAACGAAGGACCAAAACATGGTTATAAACCTGGACCCAGTGCTAAACCAGCGTAGACTTGAAAGTCAAGATTGAGACCTGGTTCAGGTCTGTTTCAGTCTAACTCATCGGGCAAAGTCAGGCCTGTATGAAAACCTCAGATTGTTCATTTCAAGAACAGAGAATGATCGTACAGTCATCTCGGTCTTTGATGACACACTTCATATGTAAAACTCTGTCCTAAAACCACTGCCCCACATACTTTCATTGTGTTCTCATAACCCAGATCTAATTTGGCGTTATGGCGGTTTTGAAAACAGGTCTCAGCCTCCATCTTATCCTGACTATTTTTTTTTCTTTTGAGACACATTTTCAGACCCTCTCTTAACCTGAAGGAAGAAACAGACCAATTAGAAGACTAAAATCCTTTTAAAAGCAGTTTACTCGTCTACTTTCTCTTTCTCTGTGTCCTTCTCCTCTGCTGGAGTGTAACCTTTGACAGAAGCACATACTCCAGCTTTCCACAGTCTGGAGCCAAGTACTCAAAGTCAGAGCAGAGTGTTGGTTTTGGCCTGTGCTTAAACAAGAAAGAACTGGATGATGGGAGGAGGAGGGGGGGTGTCAGACAGAGAGACAGGCAGACAACATGACAGACAGACAGACAGATAGAAAGTAGGCCGGGGCCACTTGGTGTTGGCTGTTTTTTTAGGGTTTGTTTTTAAGTGATTAAGAGCAAGAAGACTCAATTATGTAACGAGGAAAAAACAGATACCAGGCTGCCCTGTTTTCAGATAATAACACAAGAGCTGGTAAGTAACACAAAGGCCAGTCGGGAAACAACTACATGTGTGCATGTAATTCTCATGAATGTCGTTCACTTGTAGTTACCAATAATTGATGCTCTAACAGTCCACCACACTTATATTTTATATTGCCTTACTATATATATTGCTATAAATCAACATTTCTTTCACTTAACCCACAAGAAAAGCTTAATCCCGAGGCTCTATCGATTAGTTGTCACAGTAGGTTTTAACTGTGGATTGGATTTTTTTTTTTCCTCTTGGAAAATCCAATTAAGTTGATCAATAAGCCAAATCATCAATCAGTCAGTTCATAGGGGAGGGCCATTCCTCCATTTTTAAACTCATACACTCCCTTTGTGTTATTGCTCCATCTTAAGAACTTACAATCAGATTTCAGCTTTTTCAAACAGAACCGAAATAGGTCTCCAGTTATTAACTCACCGATCTCAGCGCTGCAGAAAAGCTGCTGCGGGTGTGCCGGGTTGCAGCTGCATCCCTCCACAACTTCCTCCATGCCTGCACCAAGCAAAAGGAGCACCCAGAGCCCCAGACACGCACTCCGCTTCTGGGACATGGCCATGATGACTCTGGCTGCCACTGACTGCTCCACCACTCGACGAACACTGGGCAACCTCTCCTGATCCTGTTAAGTTCCGCGGGAAAGGCAAATCAGACAACAGCGTGGGAAGGATGAGACAGAAGAGTCGAAGTGGTGGGATGAGCTCTGCTGAGCTGAAAGGCAGCTGTGGATAGAAATGTTTTCATAAGTTTAAAGTACACGTCTGAATTCAAGCTGGAGCAAAATAACTTGAGTTGAAGGGAAGTGCTGCTGCCACTGCTCTCCCTCTTTCTCCGTCTCTCTCCCTCTCCCCTCTCTGTAGACAACACACTGAGAAACTTACAATAGTTGGATCCCCTCACACTCTGGTCTTGAATGCTGAGAGGGTCGCACACAGGGAGCCTCTTATGTACTCAACAATTTAGGGACAGCCTCCTCAAATGCAGGAGGAAAAAAAAAAAACTACCATCCTTTGCCTCTTCTTGTCCCCTCTTTTGATGTCCTCCCTCTTCTCCCATTGGCTGCCGTAGGTGTATTCATGCAGTTAGTCATGAAAATTATGACTGTTTAAAGTTGGACAGGGTGGTGAGGCAGAAATTAAATATGACCTTTAAAAACAATGCTCTTAAAATAACTTGTGCAGGTTTTTTGTTCATGATTAATGTTCTTTTCAGATTCAGCTTATGTGATCATTGGTGCAGCATCTGAGTCATAAATGCAAACGACGATCATAAAAAATAACCGTTAGTTAGTTGTAGAGTACAAGTATTGCTGTAGTGGTGTCAACACAGCACTGCATGACTAATTAAATAAATTACTGATGTGACTTCCTGTACCGATCTGAATGGTCAATAATTCAGATATCCTGTATCTGCATCCGTGTCCTTGTTTAAACTTTGTACTGTATTTGTTTCACTGTGTCAATATGACAATCAGCAAGGGACCATGTCAACATATGAAAGGTGTGACGTGTCCACAAACTGTACGTAAACATGGCAAGGTGTCTCCATTTAATTCCACTGTAAATTGAAGCTAAAATAACCCAGGACACAGTCGCTGCCATCTTTCACTGGCAATGACATTTAGAGCCAAAAGCCCCTTTTACACTGCCTCTTCAAGGCGGGAATATCGCACTGTTATTCTGCCTCACTTTATTATAAAAGTAACAATTGCGAATGGGGGGGCCAGAGTTCTCTCGCCTTGAAGCTAGCAGCGGAGGTAGTAACAGCACCAAATCAATGTTTGAATAAAAGGGACAGCTGGCAGGATAGGACCATGGATGGGTTTGACTTTTTGACAATATGTTATGTGTGCAACTAGGGATGGGAATTGATAGGATTTTATTGATATCAATGCCATTATCAATTCTGCTTATCGATCCGATTCTTTATCGATTCCCTTATCGATTCCTCCTGTGAATTAATGATATCACCTCCTGTTGTTTGTAACCCAAGACATCTGCTTTCATAACGTTTTATTATGAACCTCAAAGCCATGGTCTAGTTTAGAAAGACGATGAGAAAGATTTGAAAAAAAGCACCCCACACACACACACACCCACACACACCCACACACCCTCCCCTCTGAGCTCGTGTCCCTCTCTCCTCGGAGCCTCCTAATGACACACCTCCTCCTGCATAGACATGTTTCGACGTCGTCTAACCACACAAAAAACTAACGGCAGCTTTCACAGTCATAAGCCAGCATTGGCATACACTTATCTATGTCACAACAACAGCCACAATGAGTTGTCATTAATGTTACTCCTAGCTGGTGATCTAGAGATAAACCCCGGCCCACAGCCTGAGTGTGTCAACACCACACAGCTAGTGCAGCTAACTCAGGTGAGGCAGCTAAGGCAACTAGCCCAGCATATTATAACAACAAATGGTGTGCAAATCAACTCAACTGCCCTCATCTTACCATCCTTGGTGTTCCCATGAAATCCGACAACAGGAGCCGGGACGTGCCGAGGCTCCACAGTGGGCTAGCAGCTCCAGTGAGGCTAACAACAACAGCGTCCTGCCGCCATGTACCTGGAGCGGGGATGCGCGAGGCTCCACAGCGGGCTAGCAGCTTCAGGGAACAGCGTCCTGCCGCCGTCTACCTGGAGCGGGGATGCACCAAAGTTCCACAGCGAGCTAGCGGCTCCAGTGAGGCTAACAACAACAGCGTCCTGCCGCCGTGTACCTGGAGCGGGGATGCGTGAGGCTCCACAGTGGGCTAGCAGCTTCAGGGAGGCTGTTAACAGCGTGAAGTGAAGCCACAGCTTTGACCGCTTCTCTCTCTCCGCCATTACGTCTTCTTTGTTGTTGAACGTGCTGCTGACTGACGAGCATAGATTCGGCGTAATGAAAAGAATCGATAAGGGAATCGTTAAGCATAAAGGCTAATGATGTCGATGAATTGAACCAGTTGGAACCGGTTCTTAACAGGAACCGGTTCTCGATTCCCATCCCTATGTGCAACCCACCTCTGGGAGATTTAGAGAGCAGCAAATAACAGTTAGCAGCTAACTCAATGAAGAGGAACAGCCAAAAATGGCCACAAATTGGGAAAACAATGAGGTCTGGGAGCGCCTTACCCTCAGAGCAGAAGATGAGATCAGCTGCCACATAATAGGAATGGCGTTGTGTTATACTGTATGTCATGTTTGGCACACCTATCACATCTTTTTAGCCTCTGGGTAGCAGATATGCTATCTAAAATTACAACACCTGAGCGGCATGATGATGCTGTCATTTTGTTCTGTGTAAAAAAGAAAAGCTAGCATAATTAATGGTCTTGGTAGGAGCCCTGTAGCGTGATCGCTGTGTAAAAAGGGCTTAAGTCTGCGAAGTAGTGATCTCTGCTGTATTGATGTCCTGCCCATACACATGTCTGATTAATCATGAGCAGCGCTATTGATTGCAAGCACACGGAATAGCACATATAGGTGTCAATCATGAGGTCAAACCCCTTTTTTATAGCATCAAAAAACTAGTTTAAACCAAACTTATCAGAAATAATGAACACTTAAACAAGATTTATCTGAAATGACAGACACCATTTTTGAGAAAGATTTTTTTAGATTTGGCTCATGTCCCCTCCACTAAGAATTTCCCAGTTTGGGATCAATAAAGTATAAAAGTACTATCTATCTATCTAATGAGGAGGGGGAGGGGTTTATGATCTATACTGCAGCCAACCACCAGGGGGTGATCTAGATGATTTGGCTTCACTTCTGGGAAGCTGTCATGTTGTCCATCTTTATTACACAGTCTTTGGTTGCAATGAACCCAAAATTATTATTCAAGTCTTGAGGTTACCTTCATTCTACAGAGTGCTTTAGCAGCTTTCAGCTCATTGTTTTGGTTTTATGGCCCTCAACTTTACTGCTCTGGTACACTCTTTCTGCTCTCATAGCATAGCTTTGAGCAGCAGCAGGCAGCTGTTTTGAGCAAAAAACTAAACTCACTATGGAGCGAGTTTAGTTACTCAGAATGAGTTAGCAAATAGCTAGTGAGCATAATGGAGAATTTGTGGCTTAAGAGCCAAATATCTCCGTCAAATTCATGCTAATGCAACTCCGTGTCTGCTGGATTTGTGTGGAGCTGCTCTGGGGTCACATGTTAGAAAAAAAAAGGATGTAAAAATGTGTGCGAACGGATTTTTACAATTAGAAAATGTAAGAATCACTGGAGGCCTGCAACAGTGACACTTCCATATGATGTTTTAGTCAAAGCCAGACAGAGCCACTAGAGAGGGGCTAAAGAGCCGCATGCAGCTCCAGTGCTGCAGGTTTCCCCTGGTTTAATGAAATGTACCAAAATATGACACAATAACTTCTGTGCCATCACTTCCTGGCAGACCTACACTGCTCAAAAGCATTAAGGGAACAGGGATTAGTTGAGATTGTCTATTTTTGCAGTGCTATAACCATAAAGGCCCACTTACCGGAAGAGATCTATGCCTGGTGACAGTTGCCATGAACACTCTGTCATTTTTCACCTCAGGGTCTTTCCAATGTGTTGATATCTGTAGTCACTCTGTATTGTTCATCATCATTCACCCTTTAATTATTCTGTTGTTTTTCAGATTACAACACCGAGTTTCCCAGTAGTGGTGAAGATTGGGCACGCCCACTCTGGAATGGGAAAGGTAATGTTGATTCATTTGATTTGGCCAAGTTAAAATGCTAAAGTGATGGCTTATCTAAACACATGAAAGATTTCACCTCTTGCTAATTAGCAAATATTTAAGGCCCCTCAGTTAACATTTTTCAAATTCCCAAGTTTCATGTCGGTTGCAGACCTCCACTGACAAATGAGCAGGAGGCTCCAAGCACTGGTTGCATGGAAGAAGGCTATACATGGTTCATGTGCACACACTATGATGATACAGAGCTGGTTAAAAATAAGCAAAGTTTCCCTTTACACAGCCTACTGTAGTCTGAAGATGTTAACTTAGCTTCATACACAAAGTGTGAAAAAGTTTGTTTTATAGTGATGTGCTTGGTTCAAAAACTAAAGAAACAGTCCACAGGGTCCCAAAATGAAGGTCATGGTCTTGTTTTGCCCGTGACTCAAACAACCCCACGCCCATGCTCTGCAGGTGTAGCCAGTAGAAAAATACATTCCATGGCACATCTGCTTCGGGAACGGTCTGCATGTGTTACATCAGAGATGGTTCAGAAAGGAGACAGCTCACTTTGGGGTCATTTCCTGTATCTGAGCGTGAGCACAGGTTATGAAAAGATTCTTTCACCCCATTGGCACCAAAGTAAATATTGGGCCCTTTTTTTTAACAAGCCCTAGCCCTTCCGAACATTCTGACTTTAAAATGGCATTTTCCAGAGGAATTAACTTCGTTCAAGACCTGTCTCTGTCTCATCAACACACTCTCACAACAGCTGATTTGGTCTTGTATTGGGTTTATATCAGATATTACTGTAAAACTTACTAGCCTGGACTGTTACTTGCTTAGATGACTGAAATCAACAGGCCTGTCTTTGGGACAGGCAATTAATTCCTTTCACACGAAACTGTTGCTCAGCAAAGATCAGGAAATACAATCAAATTCTTTATTTAAACTAGTATGAATAATACTTGTTTAAAAACTATTTTCTTTGAAAATCTCTTGATTCTTTTGATCTGAGGACCCTTGCGGAAGGAATAAGAATGACTTAAAGGGTAACTGGGGAATGGACAATGGATTTGAAGTAGCCAATAACCCGAAGTTTCTATTTAAAAAACAATAACTGCTTGGCATCCAGACCTGGCGTCAAACTGTTTAGTCTTGTTTGATTGGAAGACACATTCATGTATTAGTAAAGCAGAGGAAGTAGCTGTACGGTGGACTGAAGCCCACCTGTTAGACTGTGTCTCATTTGACAACATGCCATTGTGAAGTGCTTTGAAATCTCCCTGTGCACCAAGAGTTAGTCAGTTTCCACTGAGCACCATCACGTCTGGAACCACATCATATGTGCTGCATAAAGCTTTCTCTGTCATACACCACCACTCCTGTCACCTGTCTTTCTTTATCCTGTCTTCCTTTCAAACTGCAACACATCCTTTTTTATTCTCTCTCCCTCCGTAGTTTCTCCTCTCATTGTGCTCGTATTGATTGACAACTGTGTTAATATTTTCTGCGTGAAATCAGAGTGAAGTGTTTATCCTCTCTCCAGCACTCCTCATCGATCCTTCGCACATCATTCCCCCGGACTGCCCAATCTGATATTGTATGATTGTCCACACGCTCTGTCTAACCTAACCTCTTATCGGCCTGTAACTCTCCTTTATCTCACCATCTCATCTCTAACACACCTGGACTGTGCTACACAATAGCTTCCACAGAAATACAACATTTTGTCTGTTTCAGATAGAGGCATTTATGATAAGTGCTATATTAGATAGTTTCCACTTTGCTTTTTGATTGAAGTGGATTGTCACCTCTAGGACATTGACTGGGGCTTGTGCAAAGAAACATAACATCATCATTTCATGTCCTCCATATTGACAGGCAGCTAATAGGAAGATCGACCAGTCTGCATGTCAAAGTATCCTTAAGCAAGATACTGAATCCCATATTGCTCTTGATGGCTGTTCCATTGGTGCGTGACCTTGTTAAAAAAAAACAGAATAGCAGGTGGCACCTTGTATGGAAGCCTCGGCCACCAGTGTATAATGTGTGAATACGACTCATAGTGTAAAAGCACTTTGAGTTATCAGAAGACTAGACGAGTGCTATACAAGAGCAAGTTCATTTTCTATTTCATAACAGGATGGGGTCATTTCAGACACGTAGCACCCGCCCTCCAGTCCAGCCCCAGATTAAAAATATTAGCTCTGTCAGCACTGTTTTTATTGTCAGAGCTGTTTATTGTGTTATGCCGTGCTCAAGTCAAAGTTGAAGGTCAGAATTGGTACTAGCTACTGCTAACTAGCTGCTGGCTCAGCCACCTCCATGCTGAGACAATCCAGCCCCTGAGTGGTATAAGTGGTATCAGTAAGAGTGGTATAAACTTTTTCGTCTAACTCTCAGTAAAAAATCAAACACTGAACCACAGTTGTAGTAAAGAAAGAAACTGTAAAGGTTTATGCAACCTGCAAATACAAAAAAGTGAGAACACTGTTGTGTTATGCTTGGACACTTATCATGCAACAATAGAACACTGCTGAGGATCATTTACATAAAATGAACAATATCTTTATAATTGAAAATGAATACACAGCCCAGCCCTACTTTAAATTAATTGTGTATATGTGTGTGTTATTCCTTTGTAGGTCAAAGTGGACAACGTGAGTGACTTCCAGGACATTGCCAGTGTGGTAGCCATCACTCAGACCTACTGCACCACAGAGCCATTTGTAGATGCCAAGTACGACATCAGGGTCCAGAAGATTGGCGCCGACTACAAAGCATACATGTGCATTTTTTTCTTATTTATTCATTGGGTTCGGGGAAGAGTTTTCTTTTATATAGTGTGTGTGGTCATGTGTGTGCTGCACAACATGTGTTTGTAACACATTGTATTTTGGGCTCAGGACAAGTACATCAGTAGACAGGAGACAGTGACATACGTATAATAGAGTGTAAACGTAGCAAAGTGAAATGTAAAGCTGTCATTTAACCCTTTAATGTGACTGTGTTTTTTTAAACATTGCTACATATCTCAGGTCTTCAGCGGGCTGGTACTACCATAAAGCAGATTAAGCCATAAATTTAAATTATATTGCTTGTTAACTTTTGTATCATTAACAATAACACAAAAATTGATTGACTCAAATACATGACTCTGGAGACAGTTCGGGTAAAATAACAGTAACAGAAGAACTATCAGTGGAGGCAAATCCAATAGGGATGAGGCAGAGGCAGAGTCAATCAACAGGCTAAATTAAAAAAACAAAAACAAAAAACAAGTAAAGGACGTAGGGAAACAAAAGGCTGGAGTGAGAGAAAACAAGACACACACACTCTGGTAAGGGGAAGGATAACGAGACACAGGTGAGGCTAATCAAGGTGGGACAGACAATCAGACACAGGTGAAGTCATCAAAAGGGAGAGAAAACACACAGGGACAGGAAGTGAAGTGATCTGAAACAAGAGGAGATGTGAGTTTCAAAGTAAAACAGGAAACAACATGAATGAATGAAAAAAAGTTCAGCAGCTGAAGTGGTTCTGTTTCATCATACAAAGACTTTTAAAGCATCCATTATGTGCAACTTTGGTGAATCCAAACTAACCCTTTAAAACACCAAAGTCACACAGTAACTTAAACAAACTAAACATCTGAGGCAATGGTAGGGCAGCAGCTGCCATGTTAGAAAGGTAGAATTACTGTTTTTGTCAATGGAGATTTTTTTATTTTTGGTGACTAAAATTTGTTTTGCTGCTGCTCCTGTCCACAGCAGTAATAAGATTAAGAATCTCATAAAACCCCAGTTCAAGAATCCAGAGTATCCCTTTAACTGAATGAAATTAATTAATTGGACAGGATATTTTATGGTTCCAGATCTTTAGTTATTTGTTGTGTGTACACCTGAGCATCCACTATGAAACAAAGCCTGTGGTAACTAGCCAATTTATCAGGACACTAATCAGCCTGATAATGTTCAGCTGCATACGCTGGCTTTTTACCTACAGCTAGTGCTGAAAATATCCCTCCTGCTACAAGGCTGTCTGACTCCCTCTCGCCTGTATTTACAGTTCCTACAAGTGAAGTTTGGTATCTGTTATGATTTAACACACAGTTTCCTCTTCTTTTCCAGGCGAACATCCATCTCTGGTAATTGGAAGAGCAACACTGGATCTGCCATGTTGGAACAAGTAGCCATGACTGACAAGTGAGCACCGCTTCTACATTAGTGCTGCTGCGGCTGCCCCTGTGCCGCACATGTCACAGTTAGTCACAATGCTCTCACGCAGCAGATTCATCGAGCTGAAACCAGTTCACATGGTCAAACACACAGATGTTTGATAAATCAGTTGATGTTGGTAGAGGACTGATGCTGCACAGTGCATTTATTTTCTCCTTTGGCTGAGGATGATGATCTAGTTTTCACATCGAGCTGTTCTGCTCGTGGCTGTAATCTGGAATATAGACCTTTTCCAAAGTGTGTGTTTTGACCTTTTACGGCAGGAAAAGCACGGGTATAATTTATAACATTAATAATGCATGGCATGCTGGGCTCACTGACATGGCTTACAGAGATACCAAAATGGATCAGAGCCGCCATTAATGTTAAGCTACAGCCTTGTTTCCTCTTCTATGACAAGCCAGAAGGACAGCTGTGAAAAAGGTCTGTTGTCAGATATAGGAGATATCACCCATATGGAGCACCACTAAAGAATAGCTCTGAATTAATTAATAAATGCTAACCTTAAGTATATAAAACGGTAGTTCAGTAGTTATTTGTCTGATTCTACAAACAGATTTTAGCTATACTTGATAATATTTGAGCTCTCCAAACACTGCTGCTTACACAACCCCCAACAGAATATGGAATTAATCCCTTTACTCATCAAAGTCAGTCTTGTCAATCATCAAATTACCTTACCACCATGCACTGAGCACTCCCACACACTGACTTGCACAGGGCTCGCACTGATGCTGCCATCGCCTCTATGTTCATTGAATCACCATGCACCTATATATTATAAATCTACCCATATACACATACTGTACACTGTGTACACTGCATTATACTTCATTACACTATTATTCTTCTCTCATATCATAATCATAATGTGTACCAGGCTTGGGTGGGATCACGTTATGCCAGGGTATTCAGAAATCCCATAAAAAATACATTCAATACGTTCGTCCTTCTATGAAACTTATCCACCTTATTTTCAAATACAGAAGTAAATAGTGATCAACTTCCATTTTTTTGTGCATGACTTCCGGTCAGCCGCTTTCCCTCATGCTTTCCCTTACCGGAGCTAACGGTGCAAGCTAATTTTTTTCAATTTTCAGTTGTTTATGTTAGTCAATCAGTTAGTTAGTTAGTTAGTCTGTGTATTTTATACAGATAACTGTGCCCACCTTTCCGTTATAACAGAAATTTATTCCCTCTAAACGCGAATAAATCGCATGTCAATCAAAAACTATGAACCAAAAAAGCACAATCTATCACGAGTGAGACAAACTGGTTGATCCCCGTCTCCAGTGTACCAGCAGAGAACCTCCAGAACCAAATCAGCGAAAAAACACACCGGGCTACACAGCCTCTCCACCTGAGCAGCTGAAGCTGCAGCTCGCACTCTCGACACACAGACGGCACTTCAGCATGCCAGCCAAATGTGTGCGCAACTGTGAGAAATAAATATGTGAGGTGTACGCTGCTTTTCTATCTTTTTTTCCCTTTTCTTTCTTTCTTTCTTTCTGTCAGCGACATACACTCCTAACACAGGACGGGTTGTTTTAATTGACTGAGCTGATCATTAAGCCATAGTGATGCGTGGATCGGCTCTGATAGCACCCGAATCAGCATGTACGCATCAACCATCCAGCCATTACAACATGATTGAGCTAGCAAATCCGTTTTTTTCTGTTGCTATGTGTGGTATTTATTCAGTTTTGGGAAATTACGATGTCTAGAAAGCATCAGTGGCTGCAGCTGACAGGGACAGCTAACACTAGCAGCAAAGCTAACATCAGGACGTCATCCGTTAAAAGCCTCCTGTTGTCGGATACGACATGAAACTACTCCAGTTAGCTCAATCATGTTGTAACTAAGACATCCGCTGGAAAAAAAAAAATTCACGGACCGTTTATTGAGTTATTGAGTTACAGACACCGCTAATGGCTAACAGCTAACGGTTAGCCCAGCTAACTTTTATTTGTACGATAACCATGTTATTAATTACAAACAAAACGTGCACACAGAAATAGTAACGTTTTTTCGATCATTGTGTTTATAGACTTTACAAACATCAGATTAGTCTAAACGGTGATATAGTGACGTGTAAAATGTGATATATATATATATATATATATATATATAGCTAAACTCAACAAGGTAAACAACAAGGCGATTCCCATTTATACAGTGGTCAAGAGTTTTGCCTCCGTGTTTCCGTGAAAAATAAGGTGGATATGGAGATGTTGTATTTAGGATGTATTGTATGTAATGTACATCACATGCCACCAAAGGTCAGTGTACTAGTGGAATGTGTGTTGAAAAACATGGTGAAGTGTTGGGGTAACAGGACAAGTAAACAGCCAACAGAAACAGCAGAGAAATGCTGCATATTTTTTATCTGACTCGGGTTGAATTTGAACAAATCAGAGGTGGGGATTGTTGGAACAGTGGACGAACTACCTAGGTGAATAATAGGAGTAGCTAAGATGGTTTTGTTGAGTTTTATTTTGTTGTTCTGTGAAGTTTGAATGAAGTGTGTTTTACGGTGAGTTGAGGCAGTTAGGCTAATGTTACTCTTGGTTCCCACCTACGTATGTGTACTGAGAAGACACAACCGGACAGCGAGTCAATGGAGCTCTTCACAGCCAACAGCACCTTTGTGGGCTGCAGCCAACATGGCCCCGAGCTAGAGACGCTCTGTAACAGGTTTACTGCTGGGATAAATGCCCTGAAGAGCAACATTTGCACTGACTTACTGTGCTGAAGTGATACATTATTCAGTTTTATTGATAAAGTTGTGTAGAAGAGTAAAACCTTTTTTTTACTATGATAAGTAAGATGCAGCAAGGCAGGACAAGTTCTGTTTTCATCCTCAGCTCTGCTCTGTAGAAAACAGTCAGATTCCTGCAACATTTTATGAACCACCTCAACTGCTAACTTTGCAACAACACAAAATAATTATTGTACATACAGGAGTGGAACCCTGTGAGAATTTTTATTTTTCTGTAAACAGATCATGACTCTTTTTGGACCTAATCCAGCTTCTCTTTGTGACAGGTTTAAGCTGTGGGTTGATACCTGCTCAGAGATCTTCGGAGGTTTGGATATCTGTGCCGTCAAAGCCATCTGTGGCAAGGATGGTAATGACTACATTACTGAGGTGAGAAAAAACACATACACAACAACAGGGGGGGAGTGGGGATGTGTGGCTTCTGGGGCTCCAGCCCCAATGTTCTCTCAAAAGCCCTGAATATATGCTGTTTGTGATTATTCTATGTTCTCTTGTTGGCCTAATGTTCACTTCAGAGTATTGAAGACCACATGTACATGTACACTTAGAGCAGCCCAGATAATGATTTAAATGCAGCTGATTTGTCAGCTGAACATTAATTCTGTGAACTCTGCTCCAACATAGTATAACAAAGAAAGGTTTCAAGATTAGTAATGCTGTTTACAACAGATTCCTACTTATGTAACTTAAATCGGAACATCAGACAATTTTTGCCTCTTTTACGTGGCAGAAGTGAAAATGAGTCATCCTCAACATTTGTTGTGTTACGGTTTCAGAATGATGGGTTGTACTAGAACATTTTTTTTCCTTAGCGACTATCATGTTTTTCCAAAATGATGTTCATGCTATTATCTTAAATGTCTTGAAAAATAGTGCATATAACTGCAGTTAACGAGGAAACAATCCCCTCCCAGGGAAACAGGCCCCCTGACCCTCCAAGCCCTGAGTGTTTTTACAAAATCTGGTTCCACCCCTGGTTTATTTATTTCATTTTATTTGCACGCATATTAAACTGCACAAAATCCAAATAGTAAAAAAGACAAAAAGAAATGTGTCAGGGGAGGTCAAGGTTTATACAAACAGACCTCCCCTCAACTTTAAGGATGAAAACAGACAATTACAAAAGTAGAAAGAAAAGTAGACAAAAGAGCTAAACTAGCATTATACAGAAAAATACAACCAAAGATAAACAACAACAGGAAACACATTGAGCAGTCAGTGAAAAATAAAAACCAAGAAATATATAGAACACAGTGCAGTGAAAAAAAATCATCTAGTGGGCCGGATTGGACCCTTTGGCGGACCGGTTCTGGCCCGCCAAACCCTACACTAAAGCAAAAAAGTCAAAAACTCAAACTCTTATTTTACAGCTGCTTTACATATTTACTGACTCCTACCTTTTGTTTGAAAACTTCCGGCATGTTGACATCAGCCTGTGGGAGTTGTGTTTCATAAGAAAATAATAAGGTCTTTGAGTCTTAAATTTAGCATGTCTGGCCTAATTCATACTGCTGGGGCCTCAGATTGTCTGGCTGGGAATAAACTGATTGAACCTAACCTGAATACACATTATGAGTTTGATAACTAACATCTGGTGATATTTCATGGGTAAGTATGGCTATTCTCTGTAGCCCACCTGTCGCAGAATTTGTTCTATTCAGCTACAATACCCTCCTCTTGTCTTTCACTCTGTTTCTTAGCGTACTGGTTTCATGCATCACAGTCTTTAATCTTGCAGTCATGGCCACAATAGTGGAGAATAACACATTAATGCAGGAATGTGCTTCGCTGTAATGACACGTTTCCTAAAAGTCAAGTGGTTACGTCTCAGTGTGGAAAATTATTAAATGCTCTGCTCCCATCATCTTCACTGAAAATATAGTTTGCAACATAACGAGTACAAAGACCAAAATGATCACAGTTATCAGTATTATCACAGTATTGTTTAAATGTGCTAAAAATGTACTGATAGGCACACTAAATTAATTTCACCAAGTTTTATATTAAAAACAACAAATAAATAAGCAGCACTGCATAAAAAATTAGAATTATAGCATAGCCAATAATTTATGTGGACATATGAAAACATATCAAATGTAACATTAAAGATAGCCTGTCATTAAAATGTTGGCTTGAGTGTCTCATCATTGGGTTTGCCTGCTGCGCGCCCACTCTGTAAACAAGTGACTGGCAAAACAAATGCACGTTGCATGACGCACCTGTGACTGGAAGACCAGTGCTAACTTTGGTTGATGTTGGACAGTTTTTACTGTGAGTTTTTCAAAGCATAGTAATTAAACATGCCTTTAATGATAGTTTAAATTTCGAACAGTAACACTAACCGTCTGGAATTTTATTGTGGTTTATCGTGAAATTGGCAGGCGTCTCATCCGTCCAGCATATGGTGATGTTGATTAAGGATATGTCACTGCTAAATGGGGTCACCTCTACCCACCTATTATGGGTCTGGCTTAAAAGCAGCACCCAAATGCACTGTGACACAGCTGGTAGAGTTAAATCTGAAGAGACAGGTCATGCGATGGCCAACGAGGCTCATAACATGGAGCTGGTGTGCAGTGACGGTAGCGAGGAGGAGATCCAACGAGACAAATAAACAAGCAGGAATGGTCAGGTGGGCAGGACTGTGGAAGAACGGAGACAGAGAGACAGGTACAACTTCAGACCAAAAGACAAATACTTGCAGAGAGAGGCTCATTCTCTGACAGAGAGACAGGTTCAGACTCAGGCTCAGAAAGACAGTTCAGTCAGGAACACTCAAGTCAAAGAAAACTTTATTTCCATTTGCAGTATTATATTTGGCGGTATGGCTCTGTTCTTGGGCCTCTCTGCCTTTCCATGTGCCTACGCAGAAAGCCTTTTCCACGTGCCTACGTAGAAAGCCTTAAGGCAGAGAGAGCACACCTGTCTGCCCTTCCACGTGCAAAAATGAGGAAAGTCTGAGGCAGAGAGAACAAACCTCCCTGCCCTTCCATGCACCTACATGGACAGCCTAAGGCAGGGAGAGCAGCAGTTTATTGCTGTTTACTTCCACTGTGCATTCTGCAACACTCTCCCTTGATGATACATCCATTACAGTGGTTTCACTCATAGATGTGGAAACATAGGCTGGTTTGTTAGATAGCACCAAGGTTCCAATAATCCTTTACGAAACCAGTTCAAGAACCAGTGCTAATTTAGTGGTAAAAGGGTTACAGAAAGACAGGCTCAGGATTGGATTGAAACAGGCTCAGGTTCAGACAGAGAGATAGGTTCAAGTTAAAGCTGAAATAGAGAGATAGGATCAGAAAAAACAGAGACTGACAGAGGAGCAGAGTCTCTGAACTTAAAGGAAAGATGATTCCTGGTCGACTGGATGACTGCTGGGGTGGGTGACAGTGGAGTCTCTGGAGTGCTGGGCCATCGAGGCATTAAAGCGATGGGCAGTGGAGTGACCAGAGAATGACCCCTGGGAGCCAGTGGAAATACACTTGCACTCAGGAGGCTGGAGTTGATTTCATTCCCAAAATGTGAACAGCCTGCAATTGATCCTTGCTTGGACTCAGGGTGGTTCTTCACAGAGGCAGCAGGGAACAAGACTGCAGAGGCTGAGAGGGCAGCCGCTATCCAAAGAAGGCAGCGAAGCAGGTAGAAGGTTAGCAGCGAGCTTGTCAAAAGGGTAAGGTAAAGTTCCACTGATTGTCACACACCTGAATGTGTGAAATTTGTTCTCCGCATTTGACCCATCCCCTGAGGGAGCGGTGAGCAGCAGCGGTGCCACGCTCGGGAATCATGTGGTGATCTAACCCCCCAATTCCAACCCCTGATGCTGAGTGCCAAGCAGGGAGGCAATGGGTGCCATTTTTATAGTCTTTGGTATGACCTGGCCGGGGATCGAACCCACGACCTCCCAGTCTCAGGGCGGACACTCTACCACAAGGCCACTGAGCTGGTAGGCCACTGAGCTGCTGGGAAGCTCTGGAAGTAACCAAGCAGGAACAGAAAGACACTTGAGAAGAATTTGGAGACTCAGGATCTGCAGCAGGGACTAATTTGGCCACAGGATTGGGCTGTTAAGTGTCCAAGATTTCTGCCAGCTCAGGGAGCAACTTTACAAGCCAGGGTTTGTAGGACACAAGATGGAGTGCTATAGAGAGAGCTGCTTCTATCTGGATGCATTTTGGCAGTAAGTACAGAGCCACTCAATGGTGCGGGTCAACGCAGCCCCCTCAGTGGAAGAAGCAGCATCAATTTTTGCCAAAATTCTGGCAGCTGGCGATGACTGACTGGACCACAATATAGACAGTGATGCTGCACATATTGTTAAAGACAGTTTCTATGTCTGAAAGTCAATAAACAAGATTACAGTTGGTCTTTGGCTTACATTCAAAACAAACAAATCCAATGGTGCTGGAGACATGTTTATATAGAGTAAACAGGTGAGACAGGTGGCGGAGGAGAACAGACAACTGTCAGGAGCAGGAAACTCTATGAAGACATTGAGCGGAGAAGTGAGGCATGACAAAGTTTGGGCAGTTATGATTACAAATCCCAGTGAGACAGTCAGACGCTGAGGAGGGAGGTGATACAGGAGCCACAATGACACCCACACCCGGTCACTGCGGTATCCAAGTAATGTTTCTAAACATCCCACTTACACTTTGAAGTAGGCGGACTGTCAGAATGAAATATTCAGTAGTTAAGTGGAAGGTAGATTAGATACTAAAGTGGGAAAGATGTGAAAAACATGTCTCCCCGTGAGTCATCTCAGCTGGAAAAGTGCTTTGGTTTTTATAATGATGCAGTGAAATTGCTGAGTGGAGATCCGTTTACATGGATGTTGACATAGTATCTGCAGTTTTATTTAGCAGCAGACTGACCGCCACAATGATAAAACATCTGGGTTACTGAAAATAATGATGATGACTATATCATATGCCATAATAAATTACCATGTGTTTCACATATTAAAGGGATAGTTCTGATTTTTTAAATTCTTTTTAGGTACTTGTGCATTGCCAGTGTATTATCTACAGTAGATGGTGGTTGGCTTGGAGAAGCAGGCAGGAGTACCACCAGGGAAGCAAAGCAATGTACTGCTGTGGATGGGGGCAGCAGCAAAACATATTTTAGCCACCTCAACAAATCTATTATCTTAAGTGTACGCTATATTAAGAATATTTCCACTGCTTTACCTTACCATCAGAAAGCCCTTCCAATGGTGAACTGAAGACATTATCTATGCTCTTTCCAAAGCCACCAGACTCCTTTGACAAAACCGTAATTTAACCTTGCAGAACACAAGAGTTGTTTGTCTACGGCCGCCTTGATCGATGAGTTTGCTTGTGTTATTGTGTGACTTGGGTCTTTTAAGGGGTTGGTTTGGATTGACCAAAAGGTGTACCAGGTGAGAGTTGACTTACATGACTCTGGAGACAGTTTGGGTAAAATAACTCTGTCTTTACTGATCAAAAGGTAGATTCAGTGCACAGGAGGTCTATCAGTGGGGCAAAACAAATCCAATAGGAGTGGGGCAGAGGCAGAGTCAATAAACAAGCTAAATTCAAAACAACAAGAAAAGGACACTGGGGAACAAAAGGCTGGAACACTGAGACAAATTGGCACTGAGAGAAAACAAGACATACACTAAATACTCTGGTGAGGGGAAGGATAACGAGACACAAGTGAGGCTAATCAAGGCAGGACAGACAATCAGACACAGGTGAAGTCATGAAAATGGAGTTAAAACACACAGGGACAGGAAGTGAAGTGATCTGAAACGAGAGGAGATGTGTTTCAAAGTAAATCAGGAAACATAAAAAAAAACATAACCTAAGAAGCTTGAGCTGTGACAGTCAGACAGTAACACAAACTAACTATCTTGAGACAGCGGTAGATCAGCAGCTCTCGTGTTCTGCGAGGTAAAATTGTTGTTTTCTGTCAATGGAGTCTGGTGACTTCGATGAGAGCATAGATGGATAAAATGGTGTCATTTCCCCATCAGAAACTGCTGCCTGAATACATTTAATATAGTGAATGGCATTGTGACTTGAAAAAGTGGTTTCTCAGTTTGAATAGAAACCAACCAATCAGCACTGCAGGGGGATTAACGATTAGCCAATTGACGCCACAGGCAGAACTAATACTGTTGTCAAGCGGGGCACCAGAACCAGTGAGAAGTAATGGCAATGGTGAGCACTGTAGACAAGATAGAGGCTGCTATCGAGGTTGTTCTAAATGGACATGTCTTCGCAATATCGCCCAAAGTCGTAGTTTGTTTTGACTCTGCTCCACTCCGCACCAAAAACCCTGGCAAAACAGATGCATTGGCACGGCTATGCATCAGTGTAGACTTGACATTAGATTCAGGTGGATGCGTTGGTCTCTATTGTTTGGTTAGACAAAATCAAATCCCCCTCCCCAACAGAAATCAGTTAGAGTGGATGCAATGACAGACTGGGGATAAAAAATTAAGTATAACAAGGTGGGAATTTGTCTGATATCAGGAAAGTGTACAATTAAAATGATATTGATTTTTTTAAGTGGCTAAAATACGTTTTGCTGTTGCCTCATCCACAGCAGTATATCACTGTGCCTCGGTGGCTGTGCTCTTGCCTGTTTC
Organism: Epinephelus lanceolatus; assembly: GCF_041903045.1. Lineage (NCBI taxonomy): Eukaryota > Metazoa > Chordata > Actinopteri > Perciformes > Serranidae > Epinephelus > Epinephelus lanceolatus. The sequence continues at coordinate 31,734,436 of NC_135734.1, read as the reverse complement.
TCCAAACTGGGGTGTGTTGTTGCTGTCCTCTGTAGGTAGTACACTGACTATGAATTATACAGCCACACTTAAAAAAATCCAATTTATCCTTTTAACATATGCATATATGTAAGAACAAAACCTTTGACAGTATTCATAAAAAGCCTACAATATAAAGTAAAACCACACTGACCATAAAAACATAAACTCTAATCAAATTTGACACAAATTTTCTATCTGGGAGAAGACATAACAGTCTTATAAAGACGCCAGGAGCTATTACCACACATAAAATGTTGACCACTGTGTCGACCTCCTTTATTTGTCTGTCCTGACTTTATTATCCCGTCTGGGTCAGAAACATTTCAGTCATGTAACCTTTTCAATAAAAAAGGCCCACATTTTTCTGAGATGCTGTCTGTGCCCTCTTTGTCCAGGTTGTGGGTTCATCTATGCAGCTGATTGGTGATCACCAGGCCGAGGACCGCCAGCTCATTTCTGAGGTGGTGTTGGCTAAGATGAATCAAGCACTGGCTACCAGGTCATCCAGTGCTTCACGTTCACCTGCTCGCTCCCCTCAAGGACAGAAGCCAACTACTGTGCAGCCCCAACAGGTAGAGTCTGATATGAAACCTGTGAATTCGTTTTTTAATTATTAGATTAAGTATAAGATTAAGGTCTTTTTTTTGGTATTTAAGGTCATACAAAATGCTGGAAGATACAATAATACCCCCCCCCCCCCCACACACACACACACACACACACACACACTCACACATATGCATGTTTCTGTTCCAACAGAGCCCCATCCCCACTTTACTATTGAGCAATCAAACAGAATCAATTGCACAAACAATTACAACTACGTATAAACAAATTCAAATGGACAAAAAAAGAAAATTAATAAGAAATCCTTTACATAAAAAAGAGACAAAAATGGTAGATGAGACAAAATAAATTAAATTTAAAAAGTGCAATAGACTGCAATAGATAAAAAATAATGAATAGAAAAGAAGAAAAAATAAATAAGAAATAAAAATAAGAAAATAAAAAATAAATTAATTAAAAATGAGTAGTAAGGAAAACTTACCAAAATAAATAATAATAAATGAGTAAACTATATATAACATGGGGTCAGTATTACAAGACAATATCAGTGGTGTCCATTTTTTCTTTATAGGTTAAAAAGGTTGCTTAATAGCATACATTTTCTGAGCACAACCTCTTGTAGAATGGCAAATGGTGCATAAGGTCTTTAATTCATTTCTTAAACTCTGGAGGTAATGTCTCCTTCCACTTAAGCAGTATAAGTCATTTTGCTACAAGAGTTGCAAAAGCGATCACATTTTTTACCTGACGACTAAGCTCTACATCTTGTGGAGCTCCAAATACTGCAGTTGTAGCAGAGGGTTCTTTGGGTACTTCCAAAGCATCGAAAAAGGTTTTAAAAAATGTTTGCCAGAAGCTATTTAGTTTTGGACAAAGTCAAAACATATGTGAAAGGGTGGCTGGTGCCAGCCTCGACACTAGACATCAACTGTGCTATGGACCAGTGAAGACAATGCCAACTAAACCCATGTATTTGTAATGTACGACCCAGAATAAACAGCTACAGTGACACATGCTCATACAACATTTATCTCTGTTCTCCTCTTGAGTGTAAGGACAGAAATCCAAGAGATTAATGTCTGCAGGAAAATCACTTTGTTGTAGCCCTTTAGAGTTCACTGCACATTCTTTACCAAAACCCGCTTAACCATGTTTGCCTTTCTTTCCCACTCTCTCCCACTTTGTTTTTCTTTCTTTCTGTCTGTCTCCCGCCCCCTCACTCTCTCCCAGAGTGCTGCTCTTAAGGAAGGACTGGCAGATCCAAACAGGACCTCGGGCCAGCGCCCTCAGCCTCAAGGTTGTCTGAACACTGCTCTCCATTGTAATACAAGTGCTGCCACTGTAGGGCCAAAGCATGTCTAGGAAACAGTCGTGGGACAGTTTGCGCTTACGGATTTTTCTGAGATAAACTATCCAGTGAAAGTTTCCCTGTCGAAATAAGCACTGCCACTAGAGAAACAAAAGTCACTGAGAAAGCTCTCTAATGTTGGTTAACTCGTAGAATTTATTTAAATTAAAAAAGAGAGTGAAACCAAGATATAACCTTTTAATTAGAGGTGCTGGTGGACGTACTTTGCTACCTTGGACAGAGCCAGGCTAGTAGTTTCCCCCTCTATTGTGCTAAAATAAGCTAAGCTAAGCTAACCAGCTGCTGTGCTGTGGCTTCAGACATGAGAGTGGTATCAATCTCCTCATCTAATTCTAAGCAAGAAAATTATTTGTATTTCCCAAAATGTCTGACTGTTTCTTAAAGAGACAGAGAAGTTTATATTTTGTCTGCATCTATATCTCTGTTCCTTGAACGTAACATCGTTCAAGAATGGAAACCTCTGCTGTCTGTTTGATCTGCGGCCTTGTCTCTGTTTAACTTGTGACTTGAATTATGAAGCAAATATCCAGTGCATTTCGCCGCCTGTGAGTTTAATTGCAGCCATATTGTGTGTGTTAGTGGTGTGATGTTTGTGCTCAGGGCTGATGTGTTACAACTAAATGTGCCTACTAAAAGCAGCGGTAAAACAGCGTATTATGTGGTAATTTAACAAAGCCATTATTATTTGATATGTTTTGTTTGTGTGTGTGTGTGTGTGTGTGTGCATGTTTGTTTATTATATTAAATTCCTATTTCTCATCTTGCATGGACGTGGCCAGTGCTCCATGTCGTGTGCTGGTTGTTTTAGTGATGCCAGCTTTTTATGGAGTAGGAGTTGGAGTTGTGAGAGATGAACATGTGTCAACAGTGTTGAGATGTTAAGATGTGCAAATCGGATTGCAGCTCAGTTTATTTGAATTTCACATTAACGACGATGCCGTTCCAAGACAGTAATCTAACACTGTGAAACATGATTGCACAGCGGTAGACGAGCTTATTTATAGATGGATGTTCTGTTTGTTTTCTGTGCATTCTTATATGGAGAGTAAAATCGCTTCTTTAATGTGCTGCAAATGATCACTGTGCTAGTTCTGGTCAGCTCAGTTGTGTTTCTTAGCTTTGTGATTAATGCTGGGCTTTTGAATTCTTTGTAATTATCTTTAAACTCTGTACATTGTGATGGTGCAAATCAGTTTGTGGTCTCCAGATAGATTTTTCCTTTTGTCAAGAAACAAAGCCCCCTCTGCAAGACCTGAATGTTTTGTGAATAACTGCTCAGTGTTGTCTTTGGTTGTAAATTAACTCCCATTGTTCTGTGTTATAATACCTGAGACAAGACAAAGTGGCTCTATACGGTACACAATACATATTTTCCTTGGCAATTAAAAAAAAAACCTGCTTACGTGATCAATGAAAAGTTTCAAAGAAAATAAGCATCTTTTTCTTTCTCTGCATGTTCATTTCCAAATTTGCTTGGATCCAGATGACTGAATTATTGATTTTTGATCTTCATACATTGTCTGGCTACAAATATTGGTTTAGTGATACTTAATTTACAGCCTGTGGGCCAAATCAGGCTCAGGACAGGGTGCCATGAGGCCCGCTGACCATCTTCTAATTCACGATAAAAATAAATTGATTCACACTGGGATGTTTTTGTACTTTGAATGTAAATGAGGTGCCGCAGTGCATTAAAAAAAGCATCAAAATAGAGCTTGTTTATTTTAAATAAAGTGGCAGAGGAGGATCCTGTGATCCCCTGACAGAGGTCTGGGCTAATCATTTATATATTAATTATTAATGCTTGTTCATTAACTAGCCCCTGGCCTCCTGCCATTATGCAGAAGTGGCCCCTGGGCAGAGGAAATTTAGTTTCCCTGTGTTAGTCTGACATTTAGTTTAAAGTTGGTAACTTTGTGTTATATTTGCTGAAAATGTCACTATATTCTAAAAGAAGTACACGAGACAGTCTGAGAAAAAAACTTGTCCCTCTTCCTCTTCTTACTGCTTCTAATGGCATTTGCTAGAATCTGCCGCAGTGCACTGAAAACAACCAATCAGAGCCAAGGGGGAGCTGTCAGTCATGTCAAACACTTTGTAAACTGCAGTAAAGCTGTAAAGCTCGACAGCGCTGATCAAATGTAAATCAAGATGCTGTTACTGCATTGCCTATTTCTCATCACAGAATGTTTCCAGAAACATATTTTAGTGTACTGTTTAGCTGTTAAGTGAGAAAGTGTGTGACCCAGTCGCCATGTTGGATACAGTCGACAGAAGCACCAAAAACCACCACTGAAACATATTTTAGTGTACTGTTTAATGAGAAAGTTGGTCCCACCAGTGGCAGTTTTTGGTGCTTCAGTCAACTGTATCCAACATGGCGGCCAGCTCACAAGCTTTCTCATCTAAAAGCTAAACAGTACACTAAAATATGTTTCCAAAACCATCTGAGGTGAGAAATAGGCAATGCAGTAACAGAATCTTGATTCATATTTGTTCAGCGCTGCCTAGTTTGACCGCAGTTCACGAGGCATGATTGACATGACTGACAGCTGCATTGAGAATCTTCGGTTCTGATTGGTTGTTTTGGTTGACATGCTGTAAGGCCATTAGAAGCACCACAAAGCAGTGGAGAAGACAGAGGAATTTGTTTGTTTGTCTTATTTAGTGCTGTGTGAATATAATAGTTACATCATATGAAAAAGAAAAAAAAGATATGGTTTAATAAAAGTTACCAGCTGTAGCTTTAACACACATTAAAGGCTTTACCAGTTTGTTTACTTGCATGGCTGAACTGCCTCTTCAGATAAAGTTGTCACCCAAGTGACTAAATCTGATCAGCACAAAATCTAATAAAAGAAAGTAATTCAATGTTTGTATCCAAGCAAATTGTTATTGTGTCACCCTTTATGAATTATGTTTCTACAAATGGTATTTTCTTTGGTTTTTATGCGTCGTGAGTCCCAAGCAACCATTGGGATGCTTTATGACAAACTCGTAAAAACGTAAGATTTACTGCAGCTGCCTCACAGTAATGACTCTCTGAGAATGCCTGGGATGAATTTTCATGAAGGTTTGTTAGTGGTCATATCATGTCATCATGTATGATCTTATATCTTGTGTCATAAAATGTATACAGTAACACAAATTAACACACACTTTAGAAGTTGTCTTCAAATAAACCTTTTCATAGAGGTTTCAGCATATAATTTACATACCCAGCTACAATCCTGCATCCTGGAAAGTAAATTATCAGCCGTTGGAAACTCATCCCTGCCCAGTCACCTCCCTCTCAGCATGTGTAATCATATGTTTCTGTTGAGATGCATGATGGGTTGCTTTGCTGCCTGTGTTTGAGTCACTGAATTGTTTGATCCTCTCTTGGTTGTAACATCTCTGCTTTTGTTATTTATTTATTTCATTCTCATCTTCGACTCTTTCATTTCCTCTCGTTGCCTCTGTTTTTTTTCCCACCACACTACCTCCTAATGGTCACGAGTTGTTGTGCATAAAAGCAACCCAACACTTGGCATGTCAGACTAGTTACCACACCTTCTCTTAACTGTTGATCTGCTGCCCCCTGCTGGTCATTGCAGTCCAAACATTCAGAGCCTGCTTTGCCCTGTTCTTGACAGATGAGTTGGTGAGGATTTTTATGAATGTGACAGCTCCTTATGTGAATGGGCATGTCTAGATTCAAAATCATTATCTGTATCATGTTCTGCCTCGGTCATTGGTGAGTGTTACAGGCGACTGGTTTTCTAACTGCTGCACTATAAAAACAGGTGCTCCATCTAAGAAATAATGATGCTTATTTATTCAACCCAATAGCCAGTATAAATGTTGGCTTTATATGTTTTTGTAAAACACAGATATGTTACATTTATACATTTTTGTGTAGCAAATATGTTAGACTTTATGTTTCAATTTTCAATTTTATGTTGCAACAATGATATGATTAATGTGTGGTTAATGTTTAAGCACAAAAACCACTTGATTAGAATTAGAAAAACATCATGTTTTGGCTTAAAATACCCAGTTGGGTTGCTACAAGCACTGCTGGACATGTCCCAAACTGTTGTTAAAAACACCCTCGTTAACCACTACAAACACCACTGGACATGTCCCACACTGTCATTAAAAAATAACCGCATTTGTCCTTAGAAACACCACTGGACATGTCCCGAACTGTCATTAGAAAATAACTGCATTTGTCGCTACAATCACCACTGGACATGTCCCAAACTGTTGTTAAAAACACCTGCTTTTATCACTACAAACACTGCTGGGCATGTCCTGAACTGCCATTAAAAAATAACTGCATTTATTGCTAGAAACACCACTGGACATGTCCCAAAGTGACAAATACTGAAAGCACCTATCATTTCTGACAGCGGGCAAGCTCTCTGCCAGCCGGCACGGCTGCCTGCGCTGCAATGCGCGCCTTGAAAAAAAAATAAAATAAAATAAAGACAGGCAGGCCAGAGCAGACCACTTGCGGGCCAGGCCAACAGGGAACTCTCCAGTTCTCCCATAGGCCAGTGGAAAAAAAAAACACCCGCTTTTGTCACTACAAACACCACTGGACATGTCCCAAACATTCAAAAAAACACCTGCTTTTATCGCTACAAACACCTCTGGACATGTCCCAAACATTCAAAAAAACACCTGCTTTTATCGCTACAAACACCTCTGGACATGTCCCAAACATTCAAAAAATCACCCGCTTTTAGCACTACAAACACCTCTGGACATGTCCCAAACTGTTAAAAAATACTCACTTTTGTTGATAACAGTGGTTGGCTGCTGCTTGATGCTCGGTAGCCATCTTCCCCATCCAATGTGCCCTCCGGCTCTTGAAGAGAATGTGAACTACCTCACAGGTATAAAATGTACAAATGTAACATATCCATGGTTTTCAAAAAAGGTACAATGCCAAGATTTTATTATGGTGACTTGGCTGATTTATTTATTTCCTTTATCCTTTGCTTTTTTGTTTGTCTTGGGTGTATGTGTTACAAAGCCATGGAGCACTCATATAATATAACTATGTTTAATCTTTTAGGTGCACCAGTGAAATCACAGAGTGTGGATACATCATCAGAGACAGCTAAGAGGGCATCTGAACCAGTACCAAAGCCCAGCCAGGCCCAGAAACCTAGTCCTGGTCCAGCTCAGAAATCAGCTCAGGCTCAGAAGGTCCCGGTCCAGAGGGCCACCTCAGTCACAAAGCCTCCAGTGCCGAGGCCTCCCCCAATGACGAGAGCCCCATCCGTTGCAAAGTCAGTCCCAGATTCCACCCCAGCCCCAGCCAAAGCTTCACCATCATCCCCAGCTAAAGCAGCAGCAGCAGCCGCAGCAGCTCCAGGCTCTCCCCCGACCAAAGCAGCAGCAGCAGCAGCCACAGCTCCAGCCTCATCTCCAGCCTCGGCTCCAGCCCCAGGCTCTACCGCAGCCACAGCTCCTACCACAGAGCAGCCCAAGCCCCAGCCTCAGGGCTCCCCATCCCCAGCCCCTGGCAAACCAAAAGAGCTGCCCCCAAAACCCACACCACCTGCAAAGCCCATCCCTCCTGTACGCAGGAATTCAAAGCCGCAGCTCCAGCCAAAGCCACAAACCCCGCCGCCTCCCAAAGCTTCACCTAAACCCCAGCCCGCTGCCCAAGCCCCAGCACCCACTCAGGCCGCAGATATTGCCTCAGCCCCTGCCCCTGCACAGGTCCAGTCCCCAGCCAAAGCCAGCCAATCTCCACCTAGTGTCCAGTCTCCAGCTAAGGCTCAGCCCCAGGCCAAGCCGCCCTCTCCCTCCCAAAACCCTGAGCCTGTCCCAGATGAAGCAGCTGCGGCCCCCGCTGAGGGAGAGGCCCCTGTGGAAGAACAGCCAGGAACCCAGCAAAAGACCCATCCTCTGCTGAAGTAAGCATTATCAACACACTGTTGAGAATGCAAAGACATGCATTTCAATGGGCCATACTTTGTGTTTAGGATCCAAAATTAAACATCAATATTCATTCTTCTGTAGAAAAATAATATGTGTAATTACAGTCATATGCAACACTTAAAGTATCGATACATTTTTTTGTTTTAAAAGTGTTTCTTAGTGTGCCAGTCCAAGACGTAACCTGTTGAAAGAAGATTATCATCCATTTGGACAGTTTTAACTGTCCCTATTTTAGCACTTATGAGCAGTATATAAACATTTAATATGATGTTTACTGTAAAGTTGTTGTAAGCAGATATAAAGACTTTTTAAAGGTTATATATACGAGATTTTGAACATTGATATATCAGCAAACCACTATTTGCTATGTGAAGATGTGGTGGAGTAATGGTGAGCAGAGAGTGAAGTCACACTCCCTCTCTATGAGTTGTGATCCGAACTTCTCTGTTCTTTGTTCTGGTAGCCGGGCCGACCGCGCCTGTGTGTTAGTACATGTGGGTACCTCCCTTCATGTCCCACTGATTAGCTAATCGCCACTGCTCTGCACAACGCTCATACAGCGTTTACAATTGAAAGACAACATAATAGAAAACAGTTTTAATTATAAAATATGTCTTCATAAGAAGTTATTCAATCATTCATTCATTTGCCATAACCACTTAAACTCTTGAGGGTCATGGGGGCGGGCTGGAACCTATCCCAGCTGCGATTAGGCGAGAGGTGGGGTACACCCTGGACAGGTCGCCATAGTAATATATAGAGACCATTCACACTCACATTCACACCTACAGACAATTTAGAGTCACCAGTTAACCTGCATGTCTTTGGACTGTGGGAAGAAGCCAGAGAACCCGGAGAAAACCCACGCTGACACGGGGAGAACATGCAAACTCCATACAGAGGGGCTCCAGCTAGCCAGCCAGCAGGTACAACCCAGAACCTCTTGCTGTGAAGCGACATTGCTAACCACTGCATCACCTTGCCGCCCTTATAGGAAGTAATGATCAATGAAGATACTGCTTGCAAGTTTGCCATTTTGACCGTCGCCATCTTGGTTTTTTGGAGCCAGAAGTGATCATATTTGGATGAGAGGTTGGGGCTGTGGTGGAGCAAAGGGTGAATCTGACTCACAGATTGCAGTGTTGCCTTGCAGACAGCCTGTCACTCAAAGTGACCCGTCTTTAATTATGCGTAACTTTCTGCCTTAATAAAATGTAAACGGTAAGTTGTGTAAAAATTCACCTGCTGTGCAGTTGTCATGAAGGGGCATCCGGCTATAGAGAAAGCCTTTTTTTTTTGAACCAGGCTGCAAAGTTGAGCATTTTAACATAGAGGTCTACTGGGATTGACTCACCTCTGGAGCCAGCCTCTAGTGGCCATTGGAGGAACTGCAGTTTTTTTGGCACTTTTGCGTTAGCTTCATTTTTCAACCTTGGAGGTTGCCGCTTGCAATAAACACTTAAAATGTCCTTGTATCTACTTATAACCACATTATAATGTGTTATACCTAGGGTTGGGACTCGTTAGGATTTTAACAATTCCGATTCCTTACCGATTCCTTCTTAACGGTCCGATTCCTTACCGATTCCTCTTACCGATTCTGTATTTCAGATTTAGAGCTTGTATCATCTCCCTGAGAATATATAACAACAAAAAGTGATTTCTCTGATTTCTACAGTAACACTGTTACCTCAAATTAACCACAGCAATGTAATAAAAAATACTTATATGCATTCATGCTTGGGCACTGTTATTTACGTGACAACACCTGAACAGAACTCACACACACATTGGCTGTTTGTTTCTACCGCTCCCCTCGCTGGAAGCGGACCTCCCGCCGCCCGCCTCCGCCTTGATTAAACACTGAAAATTAAATAAAAGAGGGAGACAGGTGTCTCCTATTTTATCTTATTTTGTTATATTTTTCCCTCTCCCCTTGCTGGAAGTGTGGGACCTCCCACCGCCCACTCCCGTCTCAAACACGGAGGTCTCCCTCTCCGCTGAGCAGGCACGCCCGGCCTGTTAAATAGCCTGTAACCATGACAACTGTGTGACACAAACTCAGTGCTTTAGTGATTAGATAATGTCGGGCTCGGTCGGGTTCGGACAGAAATATGCGCAATCTAGGAACCGTTTGCAGGAACCGTTACGCCAAATGTGATGGAACCGGTTCCGGAACCAGAACTTTGGACCCGGTTCCAAAAAAGAACCAGATCCGGATCCCAACCCTAGTTATACCTGATCTAGCACTTGTTCATATACTGCTCATATATGATAAATAGCGGGGGTTAAAGCACAGTGCTAATATTGTGGAATGTTTTCTAAAGATCTTTGTACAAATATTGTGTTTGTGACTTTTTGGCCCTCTTACACATTTCCCTGTTTGTCTTATATCCTTACATTTCAAACTTACTCCATTAACACTCACATAATCCTTCATTCCTCCCTGAACCCCATCCTACCTTCCCTCCCTCCTTGCCCACTTGCTCTCCTCCCTCTCTTTTTCCCCTCCTCCTCCTCCCTTCCCAGTAAGTCCCAGTCCTTGACCAATGCCTTCAACGCCTTCAGCGACTCCTCTTTCTTCCGCGGGGTCTCGAGCTCCGGAGGTGACGGCCAAGACGAGGCAAAGGCCGAGACCATTCGCAACCTCCGAAAGTCCTTCGCCAGCCTTTTTTCTGACTAGCCACAGCCGAACCGTAGTCAGCCCCCTTATTGATTCTGGCCCCTTCCTTTTACCGTTGGCCAGTGATGACTTGATTGACATTAAATGTGAACCAGTCTGAGATTAAACTTTGTGTGTTAACTGTACTGTATTCCCTCCGTCCCCGGTCCCTCTTCTCCTCCACTTTCAGCTTCTCTGTGTGAATAACAGTGAGGCCTGCTGGGTAGGATGTTCAGTGAGTGATGCTGTGCCAGAGTAATTGGACTGAAGGAGTTACGTCATTGATAGAGAATAGAATAGAATAACAAAATATTTATTTTTCCCAGAGCACACTTTAAGAAACTCGTTCTGAAGTATATAAAAAAAGTATATTCAAGATTACAGAATGTACAAATATATATATAATATATTTATATATATATACAGTATATAAATATAAACACAGATAACTATAAAGGGAGATAAGCCAATGATTAAAAAAATCCAGTAGCATTTTTCAATCGTTGTCAGTGACATAACTCTTTCATTCAGAGGCTGGATTCATACACGTTTGAAAAAAAAAAATCAGATATGTGATGTTTGATGGTGTCCCCTACAGTGAGTCAGTCAGTAAGTGAAAGTATGCAAGTTTAAAAAAAAAAAAAAAGGATGTGTTTGTGTAAATCCAGCCGTTGTGTCTCTGGTCCTTGACTACGGACTTCTGGGCTCGTCATCACCGGCCTCCTTTTTTGTCTACAAGCCTTGAAGTTCATTGTCGTGTGAGGGAGTCAGAAATCTGTGTATGTTCATCTGTGTTCAATTCTTATGCATGGCTCCTCCAAGTGGCTCGGTGTGAATTTTGGAGCAGAAGGGAGCTCTATTAGTGTTGAGTTTTGCCCTCCGTTGCCTCTCTCTTTCTCTTTCTCTCTCTATCTCTCTCTCTAGATGTTGTAGCCTTATTGTGAACATGTTTTCAATCCACAGCTATGTTCGTTAGCTGTGCAGACCTGGGTCGATTACAACTCGAAATTCATTCATTTATTTCAAGTGTTTAAATGAGTTAACAAGTGAGGGTGAGATTTATTGCAGCTGTTGCTGGGAGCTTTGGGACTGGGCCCAGTGCGCCAGAGCGAATAAATCAATCCTAAAAACTAACTGAATGCATTTCAAAGAGTAACAAGACTCATGTCTGTAGCTGTGACTGGTGATTTCTTGTTCCACCTCTGTGTAGATCTATCAACAGTATTGTAATTTGTTGATTATTCTCATGAAAAGACATTGAGACAGTAGTGCAATAACACCTCGACATGACTGTTGAGCGCTGTCATTATGAATATAAATATGATCATACATACAGGACCTGTGTATCTGTTAAATACCTTACTCTTACATTCCCTTTAAGATTCCTTTCAGTCGCGACTCTCCAGGTTGCTTTTCACTGCAGTCAGATGCTGGGTTTCAGATTAATACGCCATATCAAACTGCTGGTTTCTGTGATCAATCCTGTTTGTGGGACTGACTGTAAAGCAACCTGGAATTAATCCTGTACCTTAATTAATCAGTTGATTTGCTGCATTTTACAGAGCCACTAAAGTCCCAGAAAGTAAACAATTTTTTTTATCCTGTGCACACAAGTTATTTATCTTGTGGGAACAAGTTCATTACCTTGTGGGAACAACTTATTTATCTTGTGTGCACAAGTTATTATCTTATGAGAACCAGTTATCATCTTGCATTCACAAGATGTTGACTTGTTCCCAAAAGATAAATAATTTGTGTGCACAACATAAATAAGTTGTTCCCACATAATAATTATCTTGTGCGCACAAGGTATTATCTTGTGTTGACAAGTTATTATCTTATGGGAACAAGTTACTATTTTGCAGGCACAAGATGCTGACTTGTTCCCACAAGATAAATATTTTGTTTACACAAGATATATAAGTTGTTCCCACAAAACAATTATCTTGTGCACACAAGTTATGTTATGGGAACAAGTTATCTTGCACACGAGAGATGATTACTTGTTCCCACAAGATAAATAAGTTCCCATAAGATAATTAACTTGTTCCCAAAAGGTAAACAAGTTCCCACATGATGAGTAATTTGTTCCCACGATGTAAATATAACGTGCACATAAGATAAATAAGTTCCAACATGGCAATCAACTTGTTCCCTTAAGATAAATAAGTTCCCACATGATGATTAACTTGTTCCTATGAGGTAAATAAGTTCTCACATGGTAATTTACTTGCTCCTTCAAGATAAATAAGTTCCCACAAAATAATTAACTTGTTCCCAAGAGATAATTTACTTGTTCCCACAGGGTAAATAAGTTCCCACAAAATAATTAACTTGTTCCCAAGAGATAATTAACTTGTTCCCATGAGGTAAATAAGTTCCCACAAAATAATTAGCTTGTTCCCACAGGGTAAATAAGTTCCCACATGACTTACCTGCAAGGTAAGTAAGTCCTCACAAGATAATTAACTTGTTCCTACAAGGTAAATGTGTTTTCACATGATAATTAACTAATTCCGACTGGGTAAATAATTTGTGCACACAAGATATATAAGTTCCCACATGATAATTAACTTCTCCCAGCGTGATAATTAATCAGTTGCCATGAGATAAGTAACTTGTGCACACAAGACAGTTAATTTGTTCCCACAAGAGAACTTGGGCGCACAAGTCGATTATAATTGAGATAAATAAAAATTCACCTTTCGGGACTTTGGGGGCTCCGTAGAATTTCGAGTTCATATGTGTAAAAAAAATCTGAACATTTAAGAAGTGCATATCAACCTCTCTGCTTATCCATTTCCAGTACTATGTTGCGAGTAAATTATAACATATTGTATTTGTATGTATGTATGTGTCATCTCTCAGGAGTTTATTTTTTGTAATATATTGATTGATTGATTTTTTTTTTTTTTTTTTTTTTTTGAGGCTCCATATTTATGGTACAGTATATATTGTTTGTTTTGTATTGTGTTTTTATCTGTAACGCAATACTGCTTTGCATGATCTGGTGACTGATGATGGGTTTTTTTTCTGTACAGATAAAAGTTAATAAAGATGTGGTTCCATCATTCCACTGATTCACTAAGTAAGATTCATGCTGATGTCTGTGCCTTTTGTTTGTTTTCTTCAAATGGGAGCGGCAGTAGCTCAGTCCATAGGGACTTGGCTTGGGATCCGGAGGGTCACCGGCTGAAGTCCCCATCCGGACCAAATATGGAGCGTGGACTGGTAGCTGGAGAGATGCCAGTTCTCCTCCTGGGCACTGCCCAGATGCCCCTGAGCAACCCACTGAACCCCCAACTGCCCAGGGCGCCTATCCAAGGCAGCCCCCTCACTCTGGCATCTCTCCATGTAACGCGTGTATAGGTCCTGTTTGTGCATGTGTGTATTTTGGGCCTGTGTGTACATGACAACAGAGTGAAAAAAATGTAATTTCCCCTCAGAGATTAATAAAGTATATCCTCTTCTTCTTCTAAGAGCCACATAGTCTTCACACATACAGATCACTTTATTCATCACAGGGGGAAAGCCTGTGTTACAAACTGGGGACATGGAAAGATATGGGTGCTTACCAAGCAGTGAGTGTACAAAGAAAATATGCTATTGACTTGCATTATGGGAAATGTAGGATCAAAGGAGCGGTCACCCCCCCTCGTGGCCCAATTGTTGAAAAAGGCGTGCTAAAGTGCCCTCCTGGGAGCCAAAACGCACGCTAAAGTGCCCTCCTGGGAGCCAAAACGCACGCTAAAGTGCCCTCTTGGGAGCCAAAATGCGTGCTAAAGTGCCCTCTTGGCAGCCAAAATGCCCTCCTGGGAGCCAAAACGCACGCTAAAGTGCCCTCTTGGGAGCCAAAACATGTGCTAAAGTGCCCTCCTGGGAACCAAAAAGCACGCTAAAGTGCCCTCTTGGGAGCCAAAATATGCGCTAAAGTGCCCTCCTGGGAACCAAAAAGCACGCTAAAGTGCCCTCTTGGGAGCCAAAATATGCGCTAAAGTGCCCTCCTGGGAACCAAAAAGCACGCTAAAGTGCCCTCTTGGGAGCCAAAACACGCGCTAAAGTGCCCTCCTGGGAACCAAAACGTGCGCTAAAGTGCCCTTCTGGGAGCCAAAACGCATGCTAAAGTGCCCTCTTGGCAGCCAAATCGCACGCTAAAGTGCCCTCTTGGGAGCCAAAACGCGCACTAAAGTGCCCTCTTGGCAGCCAAAATGCCCTCCTGGGAGCCAAAAGGCATGCTAAAGTGCCCTCTTGGCAGCCAAAATTCCCTCCTGGGAGCCAAAACGCATGCTAAAGTGCCCTCTTAGGAGCCAAAAAAAACACCAAACTGCCCTCTTGGCTGGTTAAAACATGATAAACTTAGTGCCCTCTTCAGTGGCGAGAATGTGCTGTATGTGCCCTTTTTTTTTCTTTTCGCCCCTGCCCCTCAAAAAGTCTGTGCACTGCAGACTGCCTTGATTAAAGTGTAGCCTGCTGTTAAGTGATGATAACTATCAAGGTTTAAGGCTCACTAGTGCTAAAAGCATGCATCAGTCTCAGTGTCTGCCCATTAGAGATATTGCAGTACTTTGGCCATATTGCCAGTATCACAATAAAGGCAGAGAACACATACAGCTGTGACAATGAGCAACTTGAATTCAGTCAGCACAAGACTCAGCGCCAGGAGTCTAGTCCTGGACTCCATTGCTGTTGTTACACAGTCCTGGTGCTGGGGTTAGCTAGAATTTGAATTTGAATTAGAGTTACTGCAGCCACAAAGTGAAGGTCCGTCTGTGCAGCTGTTGTCCACTCTCTTCCTGGTGAAGAAGTCTCCTACAGTGGTGGAGAGTAAGGGGGAGGGACCGTAGGCTGCACTAGCTGGCTCATGTGTAGTCCCATAAGCAGTGAAGTCATTAAATTCAGTGTTCACATCACTGTTTTGGCAGATGTAAAGGTACACTTACCCCTATGGAGTGCAAGCATGAGCAACAGGATGTCGACGCATTTTATTTTAAACCCACCGATGTCATTATTTAAATGATTTTCTGAAAGTTTACATGTAAAACCTCTGAGCTGTACTGACACCAGGTGAATCTGTGCCCTTAAACTGTCATAGTAATAAAGTGAGAGAGTTCACAGTGTGAGGTCAATGACAGCTCTGTTTGTTCTGTGGTCTTAAGGACACATCAGCAGGGCAGGTGGATGTTGCCTGAACTAGACCTTGGACCCATTTCCTTCACCTGGAAAATAGTCTGTGCATCTACAAAGGCATCCACGACTTTATAATCACAGAACAATCTCAAAGAGAGTAGTGATTGTCACACTATTTGGCTGCAACGTCACTGTCACAATTTTAACTTTCTCACTATATTAGAAGTGTATTTCATTTATATTATACTAGGGAAAATTGACACTTCAGTATATATCTTAGAAAGCCTAAGAACCATGCAAACATGCAACTTAAAAAATCTTTGCTCCAGATACTGCTCGACTGATCTGTTGCTGTTGTTCCGATTCACATCAGAGCTGATTTCATATAGTGGCATACTGGAATCTCAGTTAATCAATGCGTGATCTGAGCAGAATCAGCATACTGAAAATGTGTTTGTCATGTCAACAAGTGATTTTCACAAAGTTGCAAACATGCGTCAAACACTCAGACTGTCTTGTGCTCCTAAATGGAGGGATGGGTTGAACTACCTGTGCTAAGCCAGCAGATGGCACTATATACATGTAGAAACATTACATGTATGAGTACCTATGTACAGTATATTTGGGCTGTGCGGTGTTTGCTTTTGTGTTGCAGATTCATGTAATAATGTGGGGTCATCCACTTCAGCTGACTTGCAGCAGCTGGGTCCAATGCTCCTATGCAGTCACTATAAAAGCTGCTACCTCTCTCAGAGAAACTCTCTCCATTCACCTTATTTGGATCCTTTATTTTTCCTGCACGTCTCTGACGTCACTGCCATCCACATCGAATCTCTTTGTGCAATTTAATTTATATTTTTTTATAAGTCGTGTCAGTCATGATAATAAGACAGATCTATCATATTCTTTTCTTTGGCAGCAGTAGCTCAGTCTGGTGGGAACCTGGTTCAAGTCCCCAAGTACGGAGTGTGGACTGGCAGCAGGAGAGGTGCAAATCCTCCTCCTGTGCACTGCCAAGGTGCCCTTGAACAAAGCACCGAACACCAAAACTGCTCCAGGGGCACTGTAATATGGCTGAACCTGCAATGACACCCCTCTGAAATGCATTTATATGGTGTGTTGGGACACGTGCAGCTTTGTGTTACGAAAGACTGCCTTGTGTTAATTGACAAATAAGGACATATTATATTGTTGTTATTATTTAAATGACCTTGCACATGTCAAAAACCATCACTGGTGTCAATATGGGCCCTATTATTAATATTATTGTCATTAGAAGTATGAGGTGTTGATAGAAAAGGTTATAAGGGGGCAACGTAATGATAGTAATAATGACTATTATTACTTGTTTTGCTTACATCACACTGTTCAGCTCTCATATTGTCGTGGCCGCCTTCCTCAAAACTTCATACAAATCAACACATCTATGGCATCCAATCAGCAATGCCCTCGTTCACCACAGCCCTTTTCCCCTGATGCCTACGTGCTCTTTCTCTCCTACCTTGTTTCTCACATTTTTTTTCTCATTCATTTCTTTCATGTCCTACCTTTGATTCAATTACATAAAGCTGTGGGAAAAGTGACCTTTCAATATGTGCCACTGACAGAGTTACATCTGTAACATAAACCGTGCCATGTACAACAGATGTGAAACATAACGGGCAAATAGAAGACACATACTCTTGCACAAAGTCTTTCGATGTACAACAAAGACAGAGGAAACACGCTCTGGTTCTCGGTTCTTGGTCCATGGGAGCACCAGTCAGCAGAGATCTGTGGGAACGTCTACATCACACTGCTCATAGGGACACAGACGTGGGCGGCTAACGCACCAAAGCAAGCCTATACAAGCCAAACACTATTTGTCTTGGTGCTCATCCCAACCAGCTGGAGCCAGACTGAGAGGGAGGGAGTATATGAATGTCAGAAGAAAAGCCAATCGGTACCTATCAGTCCATTGGTTAAACGTTATAACATCCAGATTGAGTTCTTGTCCAATGTGTTTGAGGATGGAAGAAAAATCAAGCCTGTTTCCTGGTGTCGAGCACCGTCGCTGATTTCAAGGGTTTCATTTTCATCAGCTCGCTCCCCTCCTCGGCCTAAAAACATGCCAGATCCACTTTATAATAATTACAGTGTCATGACAGTAGTAAGAGAGTCTTGTAAAGATGCACAAGGACTCAAATGATGAAAAATTTTAGACATCAGAGCTCCAGTCTCCAGGGGCTCAGTCGTATAAACAGTCAGAAATTATTGCTTTATTTTTTTGTGACAGCAAAACTCTCAAGAGTGTCATTTTTTTTAGTTCATTGCAGATGAATTCTGCGTGGGGAGGACTGTAATACATGTGTGAGAGAGAGAGAGAGAGAGAGAATGTGTGTGTGTATGTGTGTGGGTGTGGGTGGGTGGGTGTGTGTGTGTGTGTGTGTGTGTGCCTGTAAATAAGAAAAGTGTGTTAGCTGTCTCAGTTCACAGTATCAAGTTATGTTAGATCAAAGGCGGCTGAAATCAAGTTGCGTGCCGCACAGTGAGCGTACCAGGACTGAACTTAGATTCTGCTGATTTTAAAAGTGATTACATGAGACTGTGACCTTTTGACCTTTCAATGCTCTGAAAACAGGATTAGGAGATACACATAGGGATTAAATCTAAACTAAAAAAAAAATTAAATCAACTAAAACTAAATTTTTTTAGGACACATCACTATCAAGCATCTGTTCACAGGTTTTGTTCTGAGTGTTTTTTTTACTCTGAATTTGTCATTTGTTTTTAATGGTGGCTGATTATTTGAAACTTTAGATTTTGTGTTCCTGTGTACAAAATAAATTAATGAATATTAATTTGTTGCAAATCAAATGACACATTCACTTCCGACAACAGACTACAACAAAGACTGTGTTGTGAATTAAATATTATGGCCTGTTCTTCTTTAAATAAATTCCTGTAAAACCATGAATGTAAACTATGCCATGCACATGTTAGTAATAATGTCCTTTCTTTTCGTACTGAGCCACCACGATGTGTCATTTAGGAGCTGCATCACCGGAGCAGACAGAAGGTCAGAGGCCGGTCAAGTGACACTGACTGACAAAAAACGGGAACATTTATTTCTTCATGGGCTGAACTTTTCGGTTACGGAAACATTTATTCACCAGGCTGCCTGTTGCATGTCTCTGTGAGCTTCCGGAGGTTTAAAACCAAATCTTACCAGAATCTGTCTGCTTGTCGGGTGAACATTGAGCCAGCACGCCTTCAGTCTGAAGATCCTCCCAGTTTGATGTGTCGGTGGTCATTTAATGATTAATGTTTACCTCTAAAGTGACGTGTAGGTTGAAAAAACATTTTAGTTTGTGGTTGAATACCTTGAGATAACTACATGACTTCAAGATAACTGAAAAACCATGACTGCTTTCAGTCCACCGAGTTTAAAAAAAACAAAAAACAATGAAGATTTCAGAGTATGGTTTAGTGTTAAAAATAGAGTGAGGTTTAGGTTGGGGCGAGTCAACAAAGGTCCTCAAGATGCAGCACAGAGGCAAACAGCTTTCAGTTGTGCATCTATTTCTGCACCTGATAAGTTTCAATGGTTGACAGTCCAGATTCAATTGTATTAAAGAATCAGTACAGTGGGCTGGATTACAATTTAGAGGAAACTTTTTCTAGTTTAATTTGTAGCCTATTTGTGACTTTTTTTTTTTATTTTAAGACTTATTAAACCACTCAGACAATGACTGACAGATTGAGAGGGCCGTCCTTCACTAAACAAGCTGTTCGCCAATGAACACTCATGTGATTTTCTTGTCTGTTAACTTGGTCTGATTAAAATGCAGAATCTGTCAAATTGTCTCTACTATTACTGTCTTTCGGCAGATGAATTCAGTCACACCTAATGAGCCCAAAGCTTATGTGTAAACATGATAGTGATACCAAGAGTGTGACTATAAGGGCCCCATTAGTCAAAATTACACCACTAATTGACTAAGAAAGGGGATAACCCTGTCAGCTAAGAAAACAAGCAGTCATTCACTGACTTCAAGGAATGGGTTAACATTTTGGGAAATACACTTACAGAGTGCTCCAGTGATGACGTTTTTCTGTAGGCTGACATGGAAGTTAGCATCGCCTTGTTTCCCTCGTCAAAAAGCCTATGGAATTTTTCCATTGGATTTTGGATTATGGCAGAAGATAAACTCAGTGGTTAGCAAACGTGATATTGTTAAGTTTTGATCAGCAAGATAATCTTCACAAATGAACACCACTTTAATGATTTTTGAAACCTAAAAGCAATTACCAGAAGTAAAAAGCTAATATTAGGCTATATGAACTAGGCCGACAACTACAGTTATGGCTTAGGGCCGTTTCATAGTCGACGCACGCAACACGAGCAATGCACTTCCTTTCATAGTCAACACATTGAATGCAAGCGACGCAGACGACACTTGAAATGCAATATATCGCTCGTGCAATAGGGGGTAGCAGAGTCACCGGTACATTCTAGCTAGTACTAGCTAGTACTGCTGTAGCTAGCTAGTACTGCTATTTTATTAGAGTGCAGGGCACTAGAACTGTCATATAAATGGGGGTGTGCCCGTACGAGTTCACAAAGTTTATCCTCCTTGCTCTCCATATTTCATACCTGCTTCTTCTGTGAATAACAAAAAGTGGTTAATTTCAAGTACGTCGCGTGCTCAGCATGATGACTTTCTGTAGTCTCATTTGGCCACTTGTTAGCGACCACCTTCTTTAAAACACATAAAAGCTTCAAAATTCACTAGTTGGGTGTTTACTGGCGCTTGTGTTAACCACAGACCTTATTTCAGGCATCTAACCAAAAACCCATTGACTTAAAGACAAGGGAATTTTGAGTGACAAACTGCTAACTCATTTCCAGGTTTTAGGACTCATTCCTTGGGCACTCTATTTGCTTTCTTGTCTAAAGTTAACTAGCTAACCTGGCTAGGTGAGAGATGGTTGCTATCACTTTCGGGTCTGTAAAAGTAGCCTGGTGAAGTTAGCTTAGCGCAAAGGCTGAACACTGGAGGAAACAGCTAGCCTAGCTGCAACTCTAAAGCCCAGAAATTAATATATCTCCTTTCTTAATTCCTATAACAAGTGAATAATAAAAATATGACAATTTACCATTTTACGGCAGGGAGCAGTAAGTTAACTTTCCATGTCTGTTGGTTGCCTAGCAACAGCTCCTGGCACATAAGCTGTATTCATGTGGTGTGAGAATTATTGGAAAAAATGAGTTCCCAACTGGGACTATTTGAAGACATGTATAGCTGCAACCACATTCTGTCTGACGCCTACACAACCCAAATTCAGTGGAAAAATCCCAAAGGCTTTTTGACGAGTGTGATGCTGATGTCCACAACGGCCTAGAGAAAAACGTCATCCCTGAGGCACTCAATGGCAGTGGCTCCCAACTGGTGGGTCATGGTCCAAAAGTGGATCACAGGTACATTCCGAATGGACCGCAAGTGACTTGCGAAAGTGTCAAATTTGTAAAAAAACACACTTTATTTTGAAGTACAGTGAATTTCCAGCACAAAGCTTTTATTTTAAGGTGCCGTTTTCTGCTGTACAGTGAGTGAATAACAGACAGCTACTTAACGAAGACAGCAAACTAGCTAACATGGCCAAACGCAAGTATGACGCTGAATATATTAAACTAAGTGGACCTTGAACTAATGGCTAAGGAGAAATTTTGACCCCGTGGCTGAAACCGGTTGGGAACCACTGCTCTATGGCATCACGACAGACCCCAGAAATTGCAGTACCACTCTTTGGCCACTACGAAAATCGGCTTCACTGCCTGGCTCACTTCCTGGGGACCTGATCTATACCTATTTAAAAATTCAGAAAATTCAGGTGAACACCCCTTCAAGTCAAAACAACTCAGAAAGTTAAAGAAAATTTTGATACCGCTGCTGAGCTAATTTTATACATGCATTAACATGGCAGATTAAAGTAACGTTAGCCTATAATATGTTCAGTTGATGGTAATAGACTTTTTTAAATTCACACATTCTATGCAAATTTTTGTTCACATGAATTTTATTTTGTAATAAAATACAACACATCTTTTTTTGCAGTATCCATGTTGTTTCCACATTATGATTTACAAGTTCACGAACACAACAAAGTCGGATAACGACTTTTCAACTCTGAAATACGTCCTTCCGAGGAGCACCTAAATGCAGCAACAGTTTAAGGTTACGTTACTAATGGTTCAGTCCGTTCAACCGCAACTGACGGTTTTTCGGTTTTGGTGAGTTCAATGTCAGAAAAGAGATATAAAAACGTAAACTTTGGGTAACCCGGTAAGTGCAATTTTGTCACCTTTAAACAGAGAGATACCTTGCCGCTTTCCCCTTTCTTACAGTGTTTCTGCTAAGCTAATTTAGCCGGCTGCTAGCTTCAGCTATTTCACTATGCTATGTTGGCGCTAGCTTAATTCTCGGTAAACGGGCGAGCATTTCCGAAAAAAGTCGAACTGTTCCTGTTATCAATTTGGCAAAATTCAGCGTAGGAACAATTAAAAAAATAAAATAGCACATAAACAACCGTGTCTTCATTTTAAACGTTTTAAATAACCTGCTCAAAGAAGTTCACATGAAGTAAACCAGAGTTGTAGTTAAAGGGTAATTTGATGCCTCTGCGTGTGTCCTCAGGATCCCGGGCTGAGCTGAGCTGAGAGGAGGGAGGAGAGAGGCAGAGGCAGGCAGACACCGACCACAGCAGCAGCAACAGCAGCAGCATGACCAGAAACCTCCACTGCAAATAGACCTGACCACTTTGACACTGAGCTCCCGAGGAAGCGACGAGGCGACGCCACGGTTTCACGCACATTTCACGCAAGCCAAGAGGACGATCGGACTTCAGAAAGCGAGTGGGCTCTGTCAGCTCTACGCCTCAGAAACACTGATCAGGTCAGTCACCTTCCGCTCGGTTCACTGTTTGCTGCGCTGTGTGTGTGTGTGTGTGTGTGTGTTGTGGCTGCTGGTTGGACTGTAACGCACTGCAAACCACCTTAAAAGTAAATTAATCAACATCAACATTTAGTCTGCTGTTATTGAATGCAGAGTACTACACAGTCTGCCTCTGATATTAAATAGTTATGCGTCTTTTCAAAGTTATTGATACACAGACACTCAAACAGGAAACTTCTTCATTTATCCATCCTTGTCAAATCTCCCTCTTGTTTTAAGGAGCTCTGTTAGACTGCCGGATGTAATATTTTCTGAAGGTGGACACTTTTTTGCAGTGTGACGGGCTACCAGTGGCGTATAGATTGGGGGTGGTGATGGTGGGCGGGGGGGTGCGGTCACAGCACTGACAACTGGCACACAGTCAGGTGTTGGTCCATAGTGTGTCTGCGGGACCACAAGCGTGAGTGTCAGTTTGACATGCAAACACCAGGCAGAGATTTTCACCATCAAAGTGGTCACAACTTCTCAGGTGAGTACAGGAGACTGTCTGTGTCTCACTCCCTCTTATATAAGGTTTATACTGCTGAGCAACTTTAATGGGTAACTCCAGACTGTTTATATATATAATCTATACACTATTTTCTAATGTCTTTATTCTCAGTGTCATGTGAGGGATTTGTAGATATTGCTCAACATTCAGGCAGTTCTGTGTTTTTCAATTGAGTGGAAAATCTTGGTCATGACTCAGCATTAATTGTGTGATCACAAGCTCAGGGGCCAAGAGTGATTTCTCTCTGAGGTTTGCTGTGTGACTCCACAGTAGCTGATGTGAACTGGCCTAATGCTGCTTTAAATGAAATGATAATGGCACTTGGAAAGAGAGCGAACATGTTTGCTGTACAAGACTCAGGCTGTCAGTGCCAACCGTAGGTCTGGTTGTTCACCACATCCGTGGAAATCTTCCTTCATCACTCTGTATGATGTTAATGTCAGTGATCTGACAAGACAGTGAGCAGTCAGGTAAAACTTACAGCAAATTATTTTGCTACCTTAAACTAAATGTTACACATATCTAAAGCAATTTAAGTAATTTGTGTTCTTAATATTCATAGGTCTAAAGCTATAATTCAGTCAAGTTTACTTAAGAAGTTATGGTGCGCACTTGCCAACTAATTTAAGTAATTTCATTTTTAAGAGGAAAAAAGGTCAAAATTCTCTGATTCCAGCTTCCAAAATGTGAATATTTTGTGGTTTCTTTATTCCTTAAACTAAACTATCTTTAGGTTTTGAACAAATCAAAATATCTGGGGACGTCGTCTTGGGTTTGCGGAAACACTGATCAACATTGCTCACCATTTTCTGCCATTTTATAGACCAAACTACTAATCAATCAATAGACTAACTAATCAATAGAATAATTGATAATGAATATAATTGTTAGTTGCAGCCCTACTCACCATTATGTCTGCTTTTATTTTTGTCAAATTTTATGTTATTGTGGTGATGCAGCTCAAAGAGCAAACGGCACTACATTATAAAAAGAATAATAAATCTATATTCATGTTCACTGTGATAAATGATCTGTCAAGCAAGTTTAAAGTCTCGGCAAGTTTATTTTAACAGTGTATTGACAGTACTTCAAACCAATCGCTGCCTGGCACACAGGAAATCAGTCCACAGGGGCTCTGAAACAGATGCTGCAGTAAAGTACAGTAGTAGTATATGGTAGATATTGTTGGAAATAAATGAGGTAAAACATGCTGAACCATTTGTGCTGTTTTTAAGTTATGCTGTTATGTCACTTAACACTCAGTGGTACAAATGTTAGTGGAAATCAATATCTCTGTAAAATATCAGAACATATAAGGGGCAATCTCGAGTTCGCCGGGTAGAATGTGCGCCCCATATAGGCTGAGGCCTTTGCAGCGGCCCCGGTTTGATTCCAACCCGTGACCCTTTGTTGCATGTTATTCCCCCTCTCACTCCCATAATTTCCTGTCAATTTGTAGCTGTCCTGTTATTAAAGGGAAAATCCCCAATGGAGATTTAAAAAAATCAGAACATATGATAAGAAGGAAAACATTCAAAAAAATCACAGAAAGTCAGATAAACAATGCACAAGTAGTTGTCCAGAAGTAAGATGCCCTCTGTCCTTAAAGCCAACCAGACTGATGAGACTAAATGACAGAAAAAGAAAGAAAATCATACTTCTTAAAGATTAAATACTTAGAGATACAAGTTTATACAAACAACCCCATAATGATTAAATAACTGACATTACCCATCAAGGTGATGCTATATAAATTATGAGGTTTTCAGAAGTAGATCAATTCAGTTCTAAGTTTATTAAAGGTTAAAACTTCATCCCTGATGTAACGTGGCTATTTTAGAGTAGGAGAACATATGATGAGGTTGTGGTTGAGAAATTTCTCTATTTTGGAGAAGTTATAAAAGGTCATTTCTCTGATTAACAGTGCTCATCCAGATTAATGTCACAATATACCTTTCACATTTTTAACTCAATAACTTGCTTAATTAGGGAATTATGTGGCATTAATCTTTTTGTTTCAAGCATGAGTTATGTTTTTTTCACTGAGTGTAGAAAGTTGCGTCTGATGGATTGTAATCTGTGCGTGAGTTGCTTTAAGTGTGACTGCCTGGGTAAGTGTGTTGATACAGCGCCAGTCAGTGAATTATTGCTTATCAAGTTATATAATTCCTAAAGAGAGGTGTGTGCATGTATGCGTGTGTGTAAATGACTGAGACAAACGTGGACTTTGCTCCGTTGTCGTAAAAGAAAGGAGTGTCTCGAGATACCATGCTATGTTTATGTTGTCCCTCACATGGCATGAAAGTTATGTTTAACTATCTGCAGACATCACACTCCCACACTAGGCTTTGTTTGAGTCGGTGCAAAAACCAAATTCAGGTTTTTGGAGACGCCTCCACACCAAGAGTTGGGTTGGGTTTTAAAATCTGTGTTAATTTAAAGCAACAGCTGTCAATCTTCTAAGCAGTTGTTTGCAGTGGCTTTAAAAAGGTATATGTGAAACCTCTGTGAGAGCTAAACATAATCACTGCATGAAAGGAAGGAAGATGTTCAACTGCGTGTTTTCTACATGTATAAATAAGCAGATAAAAAGAGAGTGACACACTCAGCCCACAGAAAGTTACCCACTTTTGCCTCCATGCCGCCGACATCCTGGTTTGTTTACTATAATTCAGTCTTTCTTATTGTTATTGTGAACGTTTTCACCTCTGATTTGATTTTATCAGATGACATTGAGGCCATGTTGACTCAGTTAAGCCTAAAGGTCATCAATTAGCCTTTTTAAATTGGGTGTAATTATTAACTTCAAGGCCAATCATTTCAACATTTACCATCAAGTTACAGCAACTTTTTTTTCTTTGCTGGATTTATGTAGACATAAAACTAAACTTACCACACAAACAGCTTGTTTGCTGATAAAAAAATTTTAAAAATCAGCTCTACTAGTTAATCTTTTATGGCTCCGTCATACCACAGCATCCTTTTTGTCTTTACAGAACAATCTTAAAAAGTATCTTTCTGGTTCTAGTGACTTTATTGTAATTACTGAGAATCTGGTTTTTATTATAAGTGTATTTTATCAGGATATGTTGTTTGTTTTTTTTTGTTTTGTTTTTTTTGCAGTATTGAAGCGTAAAATTCACATTCAGCTACTGTACAGTTTAAAAAGTCTATAAACGGGAGATGGAGTTTAACAAAGTGACGTAATCCTATCGTAACCTCTCAGGCAAACATGTTTACGTTAGTTTAATTTAAAAGTTGAGTATGTTGCATATGTTTAGAGGGTTTTTCCTTGTTCTTTTTTGAATATATTGACAACAGAAATAAAACAAGTATAACCGTTACACCTGTTGACATTTTCTCTCCCAATAATAACAAGACGCTGTGGAGAAAATGCGCTTCAATCACAATAACACCTGCCGTCTGAGAGGTGATTCATGTTCAGGGAAAAGTCAAAGCAAGTTTCCAGTTTTCATCTCTTCAATCATAAAATTAAATGTGTAAAAGTCTGTGTCTGGGTGAGACAAGATGCAGACGGTGACTCTTGGGCCATGCGTTATCAATTTAAAATCATATCTGTTTCTGTAACATTGTCTCATATCCACACTTTTATTTATCGAAATCCTTTCTCAAAATGATGCCACCTGCCTGCTGAAGACTGGATGCTGTGTAGCAGTAATGTTAGGAAGCGGACTTTAGTGAAGAAGTTACAGCAACAAAAGACGATGTTTCTGTTCTGTTGGCCCTTTCTTCAGTACAAAAAAAACATGTAGAGGATGTTTAGTAAGACGCTAACTCTTTTCCTCCTCCCCGTAGCTTGTTTTGGATTGTGAACATGAAAAACAGTCCAGCTGTTCACTGTGAACATCATTACAATATACAGACCAACTGTCTGATCCAATTATGATCTACTTACAATAGTTATGCACGTAAACCATTTCCCTCTGCAGTAGGGATGCACTCATTGTGAAATTCTGGGACGATACAGATGTTTTTGGTTGTTATTTGTATTGTTTTTTGTTGTTGCTTATCCCCTCTAAATGCCAGAGAAACAATTAAATCTTTATCACAAAAAATAACAGCCATTTCAGAGTCATTCAGGCCTTCATTACACTTCCTTCGAATGAGCACAAATTCAATCAAATATATGAAACAACCTTTAAAATAACCTTTTTTTTTATGTGAATTTTTTTTAAAAAAACATAACTGCTTCCAAAGTCTTTTTATCATATATAATTTATGATAATTCCCTCTGTACAACTGTATTTATTCAGGTTTCTCGCCAAAAAATATATTTTACATGACTAGTTTGAACACATTATAGGACATTATAATTTACCTTGGCCCAATACTCAATTTTACTGAATAAAGCTTACACCCATCATAATGTAACTCAATGTAACCTGCGTCAACAATTAGTTCCTGTCACTGACTGCTAACAGCTGACTTTAACTAGCTCTCCTCCTGCCAATGTCAACAGGGATTTGTTTGTTGTTCACAGTGTAACTTTAGCATTATCAGGGAAACAATAGGGTGCATCCCCTGGCACACTGATCCTGAGTTTACTGCTTCCTTTCAACCCAGGGAAGATCTCTGATCGTCCCAAACGCATTTCCTATTGTGCCCTGGACAATGCTAGTTTTTGAGCCCTACTTTTTAAGCCCATGCAAAATTGATGTGAGACAACGAAAAACATCGAACACTGCCACAGGTGAATGCCATGTTATTTGTGGATAGGCTGATGACAGTCAACAAGGCAAATATCAGGGGGAACAGATGTGCAGAGGTGCATCCGTTCTGTGCAGTCAGGTATTGTTATTGTCATTTTGGGAACAGCTACTTGTGGTTTTAATATTAAACAAAGTGGTTTAGAAAATGTGTTGCTTTTTTACAATCTGTGTGATCGTCTGACCGGTTGTCTTTGTTGTCCAGACTCTGTTGTAACAATGTCACCATGTTTTCAGATATTAGCAATTACTCATGTAGGTACAAAACAGAAAGAAATGATAGGCAAACTTATAAAAAAGGAGAGAAAAAAATGAAATATCCTCATAATGATAAGGCAGGACCCTTCTAAAGACCCAAATCATTTCAGCTACTGTTGTGCTTGACTTTTGCATTCTCCCAAACAAATTCCCAATCAGTCAAAATCACATAAATCGTCTGACACATTGTGAAACTGGAGATTTTGAGGCAGTTTCTGGTTTGGGCACATTAAAAAGACAGACGTCAACCAACGTTAACACACAAATATACACTATATACAGAGGAGTTTTCTTTGCCAATGCACTTTAACATAGTTATTAGTCAACAGACAGTAGAGATATCTGGCAACCTTTGGCCCAATTTCCCTTTAAGAAAGATGTGGGAGCAAACAGCAGCTCCTCGGGTCAAAACCTCGGTCTCCAATGGGAACTAAAGACTGACTCAGACTCGATGTGCACAAGGTTCTGCGTTGGTTCACTAGATGTGGCACTGTTGGAGACATCACCAGTTCAGGTTTAGCTAGAGATGATGCATGTAATCCACCCCCTCAATTTAAAATGAGCTAATAATGGTTAAATGCCAAAGGATCTCAGAAATTAAACAAGAACAAAGACTATTGATAGCTTTTGCTCGCTGTTATATTCTCTCATCTTTGAGCTCCAGTTGCATTTACCTTTGGCGTTAGTTATTTTGTGGTGATTTTGAATGAATTGACTGTTTGTTGTGAACAATTTTGCCTTACAGCCTATAGTCCATTCCTTAATCTTTTGCCCATGTGAATTTGGTTTTAACTCTGTTCTCTTGAAATGCAGAGTTTCCCTCTCACTACGGCCCTGTGCACACAGGTTCAACATTTGGAGAAAGCCAAAGCTTGACGGGCCTGCTGTGTTCACTTACGGTCGATTGGACATTCGCAGGGAGGGGGATAGTTGTTGAGCCAACTCTAACAGTTGTTTTGTTGATTTCAATCCCTCATTGAAACTTCCTTTTTCACAGACAATTCAAAATCCGTTTTCATTTGCGTACGCCTTTCCCGGCACACGTATGTACATTGCATTCTGTGAATTAGAGTCACGTCATGTGTTGTTTTGTTATTGTCGGGCTGAACAGCAGCTGAAAGGAGCACACTCCCGTCTTTTCCTCTCCACTTCGAGGAACAGGGCATGACCCTTCCCACATTGCACCTCTCCCTCTTCCTACCATGCTGCTCTCCTCTCACTCCCTGTCTCCTGTCAAAACACAGGTTGAGCTATAAATCATCACCCCTGTGATTTCTCACAGGACTGCTGAGATCAGACTCGCATAAAGTGATCATTAAGGGTTGGGTTAGGGTTACATAATCTTAAATGAGGATTGTATAGACTGAATCAGGTGTTTATCTCCATGTCTTTCTCTGTCATCCTCATCCTCCTTCCCCTCTTAACTCGTATGCGCCGTTTTTAATGCAACACTTCTCAGGCACAGAGGTGCATGTGTGTGTATGTCGGTGTGTGTGTGAGACAAAAATAGATTTTTACCTTGTTCTTCTGTCATAAATGGAAGGAGTGCCCCGAACTATGCTTTGTTTATGCTACACAAATGTGTCCTCACACATTTGTCTTTCACCGTGACATCGTGACCACATGGCACATACATGTATTTATGTGTGTGTGTGTTAGAGGCCTTGACAGCATGCACCACTCCTTCCCCTTATCCAGTGAGGAAGCTCTTGAGGCTCAAGAGACTCATCAACTATTAACTCATAACTATTTAAAGGAATTAGGGGAAAGTTCATGTCCTCAGATTATTGTTAAACTCCAGATTCCCAGAGAGCAGCATATGGAGTACGCACACACACATACACACACACACACACAGATTTAGCCTATATACTACAACAGTCGATGCTCTTGCTCTGTCTCTTGTCTCTTTAGCTTTAGGCTAAGGGAGCTGTTAGTCTGGGGCTACAAAATCTTTCACACTGGCACAATCCTGGCACACTCCAAAGTGGGATAACCTCGACGTGGAGCAGGGCTTGGAGCGGGGTTAGTCTCCAGTTTGGGATTTGGGATATCTCCTGAAAATCAACTAAACCATGGTAACTACTACTAACTGAAACCAAATGTAGCCTAGCTAGCAATCTAGCTAACTTAAAGCACTGTATGTCCATAAAAGACTTAAAAACATCAAGAAAAAGGTTTTCCCCCATCTGTTAGCGAAGCTAGCTGAGGCAGGATTCAGTAGGAACAATAATACAATGGAAACATTAGTCACATGTGCCAGTGGACATTTAACCCAGGTGCAGTGTCAATCATATAGCCACAGGCTTAGGTTAACCATGGGTTAACAATCTGTGTGTGAAAAGGGGCTAAGTTGGTCTTGGGCTAAGATGCGTGCATGTATACTGACCTGCTCATAGTGAGTCCATTGTGCTTACATGCCCTTGTATGTGCAGACATATACAGCATAATGTGTGTGTGTTTGTTCTTAAATGTTTCTTTGCATGAAAGGGTTTGATAATGTCTCTTTAAAAATTCCTCAGAGTGCTGTTCATTAGAGTTCAGTCACCCTATCGTCTGATAATACAAAGCCCACCTCATATCCCACTCATATAATTATTCTGACAGCCATGTAGAACATATCCTGAATATCAGTGTGTGTGTGTGTGTGTGTGTGTGTGTAAATCTGGCACGCCCAGCCTTCCCACCACAATGGATAGTTAAATTACGTTACAATGATCAAAAGCTTGGTTGACAGATTGAAGAGTCAGATTAGCTCTTTTTGTTTAATAAACTGTTGTGGCTATTTTTGCCAGCTTAGGACAGGGACATGCGTTAAGATTGTTGGGCTGATTATAACCGTGAATTGGGTGTGACAACTGAACAGAACAGTCTCACCGAAACTGTTTAAATCAGTTAATATAGACAGAGATAAAATCATACAGTGTGTGGTGTTTAGTGATTGTAGTTATTTGTCTCCTGGTTTATGATACTCTTCAACTGGTTGTAGTCCTGAGCCACTGTTCACTTTAAAGGAGTAGTTCAATATTTTTGGTGATACGCTTATTCTCTTTCTTGTCAAGAGCAGATGAGAACAATGCCCTATTTCCCCATAAAACCATAACATCATTTAACATTTTTTTTTTTTTTGCATTTAAATAAGAAAATGTTACAGTATGTTAGTTGGTGAGCTTTAGAGGTGCCTTAAGATGTATTTTATCTATTTTTAACTAGCTATTTCTCTGGTTTGCAAAACGAAACTACACCCACTCGTGCATGATGACAGCGGGCTGCCAGACATCAGGCCCGAGGACTGGCTGCCAGCCTACTGCTGTGTCTCATAGGAAGTCTGTTGCGAGCTTAAAGAGGCGTCTTAAAGCTGGGTGCCCTGTGAAATGGCACAGCTTAAGTTTATTAGTAGCTGTGAACACCACCTTTATCTGTTTTTACTCGCCCTTAAAGGGAAACTTTGCTGATTTCCAACCAGATTTGTCATTGCGGTGTGGGCAGTGTGTGCAGATGAAAGGTGTTTGGATCCATCTGTGATGTCAGCACCCGCAGTTACCCGCTCCTCTGCAGGAAGAAGCCAAACGCTGTTCGTCTGCACACACATTGCGATGATGCAGAGCTGGTTAAATATCAGCAAAGTTTCGCTACAGGTACCTATATTGCTATTTTCCAAGCTACTGTAGTTGTCGTTTTTTGGAGACGGACCTTCAATGGCTATGGCAACTCAAGTTGAGCCAGCTCAAACCGCCCCCGACTTTCCGCCAGATCAGCAGACTTTCCAACTTTGTAGTCTCTGAGTGGCGAGGAGTGAGGTGAAGGGTGCTCTAGCTAACTAGCAGCAGTCTCTTTCAGTGGTGCTGGCTAGCAGCCAGTCATTGGGCCTTGACATCAGGCAAGCAGGCAAGCAGGCAGGCTTTCATCACATGGACATAGGCGTGGTTTCATCTAAAGTGGATTTGAAAAATGATAGATGCCCATTGTTTCCAGTTTATATGCTAAGCTAAGCTAATTGCCACTTGTCTTTAGCTCCATAGTTAATGCAAAGACAAGAAAGTGATACTGACTCTGCCATCTAACTTAAAAAAAGCAAAGAAGCACATTTCCTGAAATGCTGAACTGTTTCTTTCAGTTCACTTCACACACAATTGTGACCTAACCTACGTGTTGCCCACAGTGTTATCTCTATATGTACTTGCTCACTATGTGTTTCGTTCTGTAAAGACTCAAAATGCTGTGGTTATTTGTGGAAACAGCTGTTGTGTGTGTTTGTCTGGTCTTCAGGTCTGTCTCGAGCTTTCCCCAGTGTTCAGTGCTCTAGTTCCACTTTTTCACTAGCTCACCAAAACAACATTGTGCAGCCCCTCTGTGACCACGGCTAGAGGTTTAGCAACAAGCAGCTAACAACCACACTGTCTGCTCCCACTTATGAATGTTTTAGTGAGAACACAGAAAGAGTTTAACTCAGTTGGTGAAGCTCAGTAGGTGATTCTCAGCAGAGGTAGTAAAGAGGCATTTTTATGTGTTTACAGCTGAGAGTGCAAAAGCTTTTCTTTTTACTTTGTTTGGGCACTTGTCACATTGTGTTATATTGAATGTTGGGCTCAGACTAATATATGGTTACACTTATAATGGATTCTCTTTGGCACATGATTAGTTTCAGCACACACTACATAAACAAACATACAGAATTTGGTGTGATGAAACACAAGCCTCTTGTTAGATGGAAAACAGTTGTATGATGTGATCTGATGAGTCATTTTCAGAGTTTGTTTCCATACCTGAGTTTTCCAGATGCAGTTTGAACTTGTACCTGAGATTCATGTTTCAACCTACAGTGCTATATCTTTTTGAAACTGTTGAACATTGCGGCACATCTGTCCTGGTGTGCGCAGCCTTTAGGTTAACATTTGCATGACCTTCAAATCGCCCCAAAGCAACAAGTTATTTTGTGAGAAGAGTTACATCTACAGATGCAAATGCTATTCCAGAGAAGTTGTGAACATCAGAATAACATACCAGATACCTAACTGTCATCTCAGCTAACCTGTTTCCTCATCTAAACATCATCATATGCTTTTTGTGTCTCTTTCA
This sequence comes from Epinephelus lanceolatus, assembly GCF_041903045.1. Classification (NCBI taxonomy): domain Eukaryota; kingdom Metazoa; phylum Chordata; class Actinopteri; order Perciformes; family Serranidae; genus Epinephelus; species Epinephelus lanceolatus. The sequence goes on along the minus strand of NC_135734.1, from coordinate 31,701,201 downwards.
AAGGACTGACAGCCTTTCCTCCTGGAAAATGTGCAGTTCAATATTCTTTCTATTTGTCTCTGCATTACTGGAGGGATTATTGTCCCCAGTGTACACTTGTAGTACGAGAGTAGTGAAAGCTACTGTCAAGCTAATGGGAGAGCACTTGACCTTACCTCTTCAACCTTGACCCTTTGGGGTAAAATAACACAGTTATGAGTGAATGATTGATGGTTGCAGACAAGCTGAGACTTTTTGTCTCTGCAATGTTCAGTTAGTCCGTCTTTTCTGTCTCATTTCGTTGGTAAGTGAGTGAGCTTTTTCAGTTCAAAGTTATGTTTTCAGGATCACTGTTTGTTACATAAGTTTTGCTCTGTAATTTTCTGTGTATCCCTGTATAGTCACGTTACCTATGTACAAATGGAAAGGAAGGCAGAAATTCCCCATTGTCTCAACCAATAAGAAGAAACCACTTCTCTTTGGTTTGGTCTGAGATCATGCGTGAGCATTACACATTTTACAGTAAGAGACAAAGTACTCTACCAGATGCTGTGTTGTCTTGGTTTACTAGTTATTTATTTATTGATTTATACTTCCAAAATGACAATGCACATTGATCAACATTGTCGAAAAAAATACCTGTGTTGTCCCCCAGCCAGATGTTTATTTATCGTTGAAAATAATGATAAATAAGACAGTAAACAAGATATTAAAGCAGGTAGATTCCACAATTTCGGTATTTTTGTTTTCAAAAATGGCCCATCATTATTACTGCCCATATATTGTATAAAAGAAGCAGACATAGTCTCCAGGTCTGAACAGTAAAGCCACTCCATAAGTGTCTTACACTTGCTTTCTGTCTAAAGACCAGCGGGGGCCGTCTCTACTGGTTGCAAAGTGAAGTCTAATTGTATAGAAGTCTGTGAGAAAATGATTACTTCTCACCTGATTTATTACCTCAGTCAACATTTTCCGACTTTATGGTCTCAGTCGCTAGTTTCAATTCTTCTTCAATACAGCATGATGTTTATTTTATGAATTATCGTCCCAGTTAGAGTAAAATAGATGATGAAACAGGGTATACTTTGGGCGTGGTTGCCTTTTGATTGACAAGTAACTATGATGGCAACCTGTCAGTCAGGATAGAGGTGTAGCAATGCGTATCCTGCCAGATCCACCCCGTGCTGCCCCACAGCTCTATCCTGTCATCCAAAATGGCCACTTCTGGCTTTATAAAACCAAGATGGCGACAGTCAAAAAGCCAGACGTGAGGCTTGAAAAACAGTAGACAAAAAAATCAGTGGGTGATGTCACAGTGGCTTTGTCCTATATTTTATACGGTCTATGTGACTGCCCTAAAAACTGCCCATTAATATTATTACTATTATAGTGCTGTATACTGTATAGTAGGGCTGCCTCCTGAAAGTCGAGTAGTCTTTTTTGTTTTTAATTTTTTGCCAGTCAGTGTGCTGTTTACTTCTGAGGAGGTTTTAGTCCTCTGATTTGGCTACAGAGTGAGCACTCCTTTCTTTCATGCCGCTCTTTGGTACAGGCAGCTGCCTAGAGTAGGAGAGGCTTTGCACCTTACGGCTCAGAAATAACGTTAGAAGTGGTGAATTTACAGCTCACGGCAACTTAATATGATATCGTCTCTGGCTTTTTTTGTTTTGTTTTGTTTTTTTACATCTAGTGTCAGCAAAATAGTGTTATTGCACATTTCCGGTCCGTTGTGAGTGCAGCTACCTTGTTTACTATATTACGTGAATGTCACTGGCACCCTGAACGTCCTGTTGAGCCCTGTTTAAACTGTCAAACCCTATATGGAAAAAAAGGGACACAGTCGAGTCGAGTCCGGCCCTGTTGTTTACTAAATCTGCCGTATTTGAATGAAAATAAGAGTGCGTTGATGTTTCTGCTACGTGTGTACGAGAGATAACAGCTCTAATACTCTGGTTATGAATTGATATCCATGAGTAACCACTATTTTCTTTTTATATTAGATTAGAGAACTTGCAGGTTTATACTGTTGGTATTGCATGAGGAGGCAAAAGTGAGTGCGTCACAGCTGTCACATCCACACTGAGTGACTGAGCGGAGGGAGAGAAGTGCAACTAGAGAGGCATGATGAGGTTGCCTGTCAGAGTGAAGCAACAGGAAGTCATCTGCATCTGATGTCTACCACCTTACACACACACACACACACACACACACACACACACACACACACACACACACATAGACACTTAGCACACACAGGAGAGCACACACATACAATAAAACTCTTTTAAGCATACTGGCACAAATACACAAGTATTTTCTTTATCGTTACACAGAGACATGCACACTAAAAAAAGAGGAATGAAAGACACACACATACACACACACACACACACACACACACACACACACACACACACACACAGACCACATGATAGTTAGCTGTCTGAACTTTTGCTGAGCCCAGACTCTGTCAGAGAGAGAAAATGTGTGTGTGTAGTTCCCTTTCTACCGGTCATCACTTCCTGAGGAAAAGTATGACCACACACACACACACACACACACCAGTCTCCCCTTCTGTCACTGTCACTCGGTTGTTGGTCAGTGAGCTGACACTGAACACTTTCTGAAGTGAGACAGGAGAAACAGGGTGAGTGGACTGTTCTGTACCCTGTGTGTGTGTGTGTGTGTGTGTGTCACTGTCACTGGAACACATTGAATCAATGCATGAGCAACAACGATGCAAAGATCGTCTACTGCTACATCTGATAAAGGCTTTAGGTTGTGTGATAGCTGCAGTAAATACATTTGTGCTTTTAAACGTGGTGTGTGGCGGGTCGGTCTCCACTTTTATTCTTTTATTCTATTCAGTGCTTATCAGTAAGACACTGTAGGTCAACCTGTTTTGTGTGATACAGAGTGTGCCGTCTCGCAGACAGTCTCTTAAGCGTGCTACGGTTTGTGTGCAAGATTTTTGTGATATTTGGTAGCACCTGCAAGCTTAAAAATACACAATTGACAGACTTTCGTTCACCTGTTTTTTTTTCCCCCAAAAGAGCCAAGTAAGCAAAATGAATATCTGTAACTAGGTCATGTGAGGCAGCTCCATATTCTTCAGACAGTCTCCTGTGTGTTACGTTGTATTCTTGTGTGTGTAAATGCATAAACCAGGGGCTCAGGTGAAAGAAAGAAGTTTAAGTACATAGTAGTTTTGATATTTTAGGATTATGAGTTTCCTTTAACTGCATAATAACTCAAACCAGTCTGTGCATGTTTGTTAAATATGCAGAAACTTTGTAAAATGTAGAAAAGCACAATTTCTTTAATTTGTGCCCATTTGTAAACAGTGTTGGGGAAGTTACTTTTAAAAAGTAGTGTTTGCTCGTTACTCGTTACTTCTTAAAAAAAAGTAATCCCTTACTTTACTTAGTTACCCTCTGTGAAAAGTAACTTTTTACATTTCTTGTTACTTTTACGTTACTTTTATGGTGCTTGACTTTGGGTAGAACCCCATCTCATTTCCTAAATGTGAAAAAATCTGAGTTTCCCACTGGTATTTACCACTTTGGTGATAAAATAAAGATTAAAGAGTGAGAGTTAATTTGTGTTAACTAGGCTACATGAATTTGTTACATGACAGATTACTACTACTAATAGCCTATTTGCCAGACCTGCTGCATCACTGAATGAGGAAAATATTAATATTCACACACACTATCTTTGAACAAATAGTGTCATATTCATGAATAAATCATTTTCTGTTCTGTTATTACGTGTGTAACTGTGAGACTGTGTTTGTGTAACAGACTCATACTTTGCAGTAAGCTACAGACCTGCACAAATAAATTAATTCATTTTCTCTTCTGGTATGGTATGGTAGGTACTTTATTAACCCCTCGGGGGGAAATTTCAGTGTCACAGCAGCAATTTAAAATACACAAAATAGGAGCTGCTGCAACAGGCTGCCGTTCACACAGCGCCAGGAAGGTAGGCAGGTTATGATTGTTGTTTTCTGTTAACACAATGCTGCATTTTATTGATGTTTTGGGGGTCGTTTTGATTTCCTTTGAGGTTCCGGGGTCATATGTTGCCCATGTCTGAGGTCTGACTAGCGAAGGTTAACGATACATTAAACAACACTTACCCAGCCATACAAGTGCAGTTCGCTGTCAATATATAGTTGGTTGACTTGTTCAGAATCGCCCAGGTCTTGTACATTAGTTAACGTTACTGTTTAGTGTCCTTGTCGCTGGCTCTGCAGTACTTCGGTCCGTAGAGCACAAAATCCATCAGATTATTACCATAAGCTAACCTGTCTTCGGTTGACAAACCATTAAAATAATCCGAGGAGGCGTGTGTATTTTCCATATTCCTCATACGATTCTTGATTTTGGCGCTCCTGTCTGTACTGTTGACATGGCAACTGTCACAGTTCCTGCCTAGTGCGCAGCTGAGGCAGACAGGCAGTGTCACCGTCAAATCTGTCCCCGGGAAAAGTAACGTTGTGCCCAACTGACAAAGTAACTATGTTCCGTTACCATATTTTCAGTAGTAACGCGTTACACTACTTTTTACCCAATAAAAGTAGTTACGTTACTGTAACGCGTTACTTTGTAAATCTGCTGAATAACTGTTTGTAACGCGTTTCACACAACACTGTTTGTAAGAAGGGTTGCCTCCTCCTCAATCTGACCTCAGGTTGACCTGATGTTTATCAGCGCTCTACTTTCCTAGCCTTGCAAGGTGAAACACAAAATTGGATGAAAAAATCAAATAGAAATCAGAGAGTGGGTGCTGTTTTACTCAGAGCTGTGCCAAGCAGACAGAGATTATGGTTTCTAACCTCCCACTGTGCTGAGCTTTGAAGTTTCATGAGTAAATTCAGTACCAGCCGAACAAGTGGGTTTTCAGACGCGAGGAGACTCTCGTTTCTGTCGAGAGGGCAGTCCAGACCTCTGGCTGACACTTTGTGTGCAGTTGGTGTTCCATTACTCCCCTGTTTGATCATTTAGGTGCAGAAGGGGAAGGCCCTTTCAGGTAAATTCTGTCTTTAGCGGCTTCACACCACCAAAGTTCTTAAAAAAAAGTGCCAATTTCCTGAAGAGGCAAGTTTTTGACATCCTGCTGACACTGAGCATCTGCTGAATAACTGATTTCATAAAATCAGCTACACACAAGTAAAGCACAGCATTATCACACTGTGATCATCCACTGTATCCCACAGTTTCCTTGAGCAGGACTAACCAGGCAAAGATCAAGCACACAAAGTCTTTTCAAAGAAATTGTGGGGACTGTGAGGCAGACGTGCAGGCGGGCATATCTTTGTTTTAGTCACTGAACCACATGCTGTTTTTCATGAAGAGGTCAGGAAGTCACGGAGCTAACACTCTCCCTCTCTCTGTCTATGTGTTACACATACACATTCATATACATGGGACAACTGTGATAACACAAATAGCTTACTGTGCAGAAAAAAACAACTACAAAAAACACAATTTCATCTAGAGGGGAGTCTCTGTACAACATGCCACTTTGTTGTCAGGATGTTATAAAGGCAAGAGCAAGAAAAGTGTCAAGTGTTAGACTGAGCATATGCACAGCTGTAGTAGAGGGCACATATTTATACCTGCATGCATTTTACTTCTCCTACTTAAGATGTATGAAAAACACACGGTATTAAAACATCGTAAACATGTTTTCATTTGTATATATTGTATCCAAATTTTACAGTTCTCATAGCAACCTAATTAATTTCCAACATGTGTTCAGTTGTGCTTCAGATGGAGTGAGTGTCTGCCCTGACCGTAGTGGTGTAGTTCTCACCCTCAGAGCGGGAGCATAGTTTTTATTCAAACGGAGAAGATAAGAGTGGTAAGCCTCTGAATGCAGCGGGGCAGGTTTTGCCTTTTGTCTCTCACTTTACTAAATATACCAGACCGGCTTCTGTGTTTGCTTCTGCCATGTCCTAAACTGCTCCTCACCCTGTGCATTTTTTTTGCTTGACTGTGAAATGATTGACTGTGTAGGAGTGGAGGATGCCTCTACACCCGCGGAAGAAATTATGATGATGCTGGGTGTTTTCTAACTGCAGGGCTTATTCATGGTGAGCTTTTTGCATTCGCTTAGGCTTTTTTGTTGAGTTTGTGGGGAGCTGTGTTTTTCTTCTTTGGACTTTTTTTGTGAATAAACTGATAAAATAACAGCTCACTGAGCTGCTACTACCGCTGCTTCGATCTGTTAGTTTGTCTTATTGTGTGACTTTGGTAAATCCGAAATAACCCTTTTAATTGCCAAAGTCACAATAATGCAAACAAGTAAATGTTTGAGGCAGCAGTAGACCAGCAGCTCCCGTGTTAAATCACTGTTTTTCTCCATGCAGTCTGGCTTTGAAGAGAGCAATATAACAGAGTAATTTTCCCGTTTGAAATCACTGTCTGACAGCAAGGTACAGTGGTGAAAACACTCTCAGTATAGCGTACACTTAAACTGATACTGATTTTTTTTAGGTGGGGCTTTTTCAGGTGGCCAAACTATGTAGAACAGTAGAACATTGCTTAGCCTCCATGTCTGACTCCAGCCTGCCTCTCCAAACTTTAGGTGTACCGACAGACATCTACCCCATACAACCCCACTTCAAAAAGTCTGAACTGAATAAAACTTTGCCTTCCATGATACAAATAGGACTCAAGACACTTTCCGTGCAGTAATCTGATCCCCAGCCTTTGCGTCAGTCTGTTCTGGACAGAATCATTGCTGTTGTGGAGAAATATGAAAGTTAAAAAACATTTCATACGTTTTGCAACCTTGTCCCTGAAGAGAAGATTTCACATCGTTCTGTTTGACCTCTTAGTTTAACCTTTTTTTTCCCTTAACTGTTGCTGAACATCATTCCCCCTCCTGAAGTTAACATCACAGTATTATAATTTTATTTAATGATCCAGCTGCTGTGCCTTTATTCATTACACTCCTGCCTCAATTACTGTCTTTGTCCATTCAAAGATCCTTGAGAGGTTTTACGTGAAAAGCTTGATGCTCTTTATTGTATGTGTTGGCTCAAACACACACACAGTGTTGGTCTGCCTCGTCGGTACAGTAGCTTGCCAAACCTGCCTGCCAGTTTGCCGTTGGCCTTTTGTTATTATGTCATGACTGAGGCAATAGCTGATAGAAAGTACTCCTACACGCTGTAGTCTTACCTGGAGGACAAGTTCTGACATGTGGACATCTGAGAACTGGCAGGAGACACCACTGCAAATGTCACGCACGTGCTCACACACACTCGTACACACACACCTTTTTAAACACAATACACACTGCATAAACATTACTAATCATCTGTCACCTTTTATAATGTCTGACAGGGTGTTTGCCCACACAGCACTCACTGATACAATGTTGAATTCAGTGGATTCTCTACAACAGAGTTTCCACGAACTCTCTTCGGAGTGTAGTTACAGTACAAACTTGTTTTCACCTTCGATTACGACATGATTTAAGTACCTTGGTGTAACTGCCAGGCTGCAGTGGCCTTCCTTTTTTACTCTCTAATTTGTGTTTAAGAGCCTGCTGAGTACAGAGCATGAATTTCCTCAGATAAGGGGTTTTTCGCGAAGCCTCTAGGGTGCAGTTTAATTTCTTGAAGTGGTCTGGGGACTCGCTCTCTGTCACCGGTTTCACTTTATCTCTCTCACTCTTCATCTCCAGAGCTCTCTCCCACTACATTTCTGTCTCCATATGATAACTTGATGCCAACCGGGACACAAGTCGCTCCAGTGCTCCGTCTATTTTAGGTTGCATTGACTGGCAGCCGGCCAACAAATGGAAAAATAACCAGGTTTCTCTGGTTATTAATAGTCAGCATTTTCCCCTGCAGCAGCTTCCAAGACAGTGGAAGCTACAGCCTGCGGACACACACACACACACACACACACACACATACGCTCCGCTTTCTCTCGCTTGTTCTGAAACAATGTCACAGTTGGTTTGAATTTTAAGTGGCTGCGCCGCTGATTTTCATAGCTGTGGTCCAACAAGTAAAAAGGAAACAATAAGTAATTGAGAGAAGAGGATGTTTGCTGCTCGGGGATGTTTTGAAAAGTAATTTGGAGCCATTTCAAGCCATTTTTATACCTGGTGCTGCTGTGCCATCCGAGTATTGCTATTTTTGTTTTGTACTGTTACATAATACATGGCATTCTTTGTCACACTCGAGGTTGATTAGAGGAGGTTTATTTCAAGACTTGTGTCGTTTACAAAAGATTGTTTGGCAGGCCAGGTGGTTCAGTGAAAGGACCTTTTACACTATTGATTATTTATAAACTTATACCAGTTTATCTTTTCCTGTTCACAGTTCCTTTAGTTTAAATGGAGGTCAGAATTCAAAAATGGCTTCTTCCTTCTCAAAAAAAAAAAAAGGAAAAAGCCGTGGGAAAACTAGTTCGCTGTATTAATATTCAGAAAGACACATGGATCAGAATTTTTCTCCCCAGAAAAAATATTCTGCCTTTGTGAGAAGACTTTTAATGTAAATCTTTAACAAAAATCATGATATTTTTAATGACAAGTCAGCTAATGTTTTATATTCTTATTTCTCTCAACAAATTTCATTAAAGATCAAAACCAACAATGAATTGATCCAACTTACAAGAATCTTCTAAGTATCCAAAACCTGACTTAGCTTATTCCTCTGTGCCGTAGATCATCATTGTTGTACACAAACTGTAAAAACACGTAAGTGAACCTCTTTTGTTTCAAGAAAAATGCCCAAATATTTAATAAATGAAAGTGTGTTATCCATTTTAAAGGTTTACTGTATGTTTCAGTAGAAACAAAGTGCTACACCTAAATTCAAACAATTTAAAAGGCCACTTTAACAATTAAATGCATCACAAGGTGTTCTACTAATTTCTACTAATAATCACTGAAGAACCTTGTACAAACTTGCCTGTGATTATATGCGTAGCTGTGTATGTGGTTTGCTTTCATGTGGTCTGTAGTAACCTTTGATGACTGGACTTTGACCATCTCGGCTCACCTCTCTCCAACAATGTCTGACCATCAGAGTTAGATTTTAAAACGACTGAAGAGCCTTCATTCATTAGTATCAACAAAAGTAAACATCTAGAGAGAGCTGTTGGTAGAGAATCTGTTTTCAATACTTTCTGAAATGATAGTGGTGTTGAGAGAATTTGTCAACAAATTCATGAAAAGATCAAAAGCAAAAATGAACTGATCTGATGAGTATTTTGTGTGTAGCCAGAGTCTGATATTGTTTATTCCTCTGTGCCATAAAGCTCCACTGCTGTTCAGAGACTATTAGAAACACATCACTAAGCCACACAGCTGCACTGGCTGATGTGTTCCTTCATTACAGTGTTCATGGGCACTGTCAGTTATTTTGAGTCAGTCCCTCATACACACTAACAGTAACCAATCTCACAGCTAAAATAACATAGCTCCCAACAAATCTATTCACACCTGTTTGAATGTTTCCTTAAAAAACACAGTGACCATCTCTTTTAAGAAATTAGATACCCATGCATCTTCACTAGTAACTGTAAGAGTGCACTTGGTAGAGTGCAGATCTTGGCTAGGTGGTGGGGGTGGGGGAAACCAATACAGCATGGTATCACAGTACTTTTCCATGGCAATATTGTATCAATACCCAGACTGGCAGACCAAGTTTCCATTTTTTTTAATTATATACATAAATAATATTACCAATGTAAGATGAACTTTTGGTAGCCTACTAGAATAACCCCCGAGGCGTTCCCAGGCCAGCCGGGTGATGTAGTCCCTCCAGCGTGTTCTGGGGCGGCCCCGAGGTCTCCTCCCGGTTGGACATGCCCGAAACACCTCCCAAGGGCGGCGTCCAGAAGGCATCCTTACCAGATGCCCGAACCACCTCAACTGGCTCCTCTCGATGTGGAGGAGCAGCGGCTCTACTCCGAGTCCCTCCCGGATGTCTGAGCTCCTCGCCCTATCCCTAAGGCTGAGCCCAGCCACCCTGCGGAGGAAACTTTAGTGTCATGACAATATCATATCTCTGTTGATTCCTGCCCCGACCAGGCAGCTGCTAAAGCTGATCGTGGCCACTCTAGACAATACACACAGTGCAGCTGCGCCTGGTGGAATTGTCTCTGCTGGCTTCCTTACAGTCAAGATGGCGATAAAGATAACAAAACAGGGCTTTTTTTGCACCACATATCGTGCTTAATTTTAGGGGATCATAACATATTAAGTGTGGCATTAATTTGCAGATGCTGTGGTTCAAAATGAGGCCAAACTTTTCTCTGGATGTCAATTTTTGAGCCACAGCGAAGGCCAAAACATAGCCCGCAACAGTGTGGCTTCTTGTTTTTAGCTTAGCTGGTTGCAAGAAATGCCTTTTGCTCTTTGCTTTAGCTACATGACTTTGTTGAAAATTGCCAGCTGGTTAAGAGCATCGAGGGGTCAGCAGTCAATGACAGTATTAAACAGTCAATAAAACAGGTTTTTCAACAAGGTCCTTGCGCATGCAGTTATAAATGTGCACAGAAAATTCAGTAGGTTGTAGACAGACAGATAGAAACACTCTCACACACATGCAGGCACATGCACGACTAAATGCATGATCTCCTCCATGCTTACATTTGCCAGAGATAATAAATGGGGGATTAGCTGAGAGACACAGATGAAGATAAAGAGCAAATGCATTGTTGGTATTAATTTTTACATGGGATTTGTAGTCAGCAAAAAACATGTAGAATATCACCAGCCATATACTTTAATCGTGCCGACTATAACACGCCATTTCTAGGAAATAATAGAACTATAAGTTGGAAATTGCTCACAATGTTGAAGCACACAGTTCATAAATAACAATCAGTAACCGATTCAGTACACAGAAGTGCAATCCGCTCCACAAAATAAAGCTTTTTTTTTTTTCTTTTTTTCTTTTTTTGCAAAAGCTGAAATCCTACATCCTTGACCCCAGACAGACTGAGGCTCAAACAGTCCTGCTCTCTGTGTCCTTTAGTTGGGCAATCACACAGTTAGCCACCCAAACAGCAACAGAGGAAGGCAGTGTTTTGAGCAGAAGAGACGTTCCTCAGTGCCAGAGTTCGTCTTGTACTCGCTGTGACACAATCTGCCTCCCTGTTTACTAGATAACAGACAGACTGCAGGAACGAGCTGGAGGACCAGGGGTTCTCAACATGGTGTGAAGTGTGTGTGTGTGTGTGTTTGTGTCCACTTTGTGGAAGGTGGCATGTAGGCTTGTCTGTGAATATTGTCATTGTCATCTTTATTTCGCCTCACTTCTGTTTGTCTGCTCTTTTTTTTATCTCATCTTCTCTCTTCCTCCCCACCATTCTCTCATTCCTCTAGTGTTATTTTCATTTAACAAGGCCACATTCAGTCAGCAAAGGATATTGCATCAGCTGTAGCGTCACTGCTTCATCTCTCTCCACAGCAGACATGGTGGATACCCAGCAGCTCCTAGCGTGGCCTGTAGGTTTCAGTCTGAGTGCCGTGGACCTGTCAGAGCTGGATGACAGCTCCCACTCCCTGGACATGAAGCATTTGTCTACATTAGACTACGCCTCCATCTCCTCGTCCTCCATCCAGTCCTCCCTGTCTCCCCCGCTTGTATCCTCCATCTCCTCTGCCGGTGTGGCTTATGACCCCGGTCCGCCGCAGCACGAAGAACAGCTGACCAACATGGACTACACAAACATGCACAGCTACAGGACAGCGCCAGACACACACAGTAAGTCCAGTCTGTGTAACGTGTTAACTAGAGTTTGTTTTTGCTGATTAAAGCTTAGCAGCAAAATTTACTTGCAGGAGAAAGAAACTGAACCATATGCTCAAGACCTCATGGCAAAAAGTTTCAGTGTAAAGATGCATCAAGTGTAGCACATTTAGAGGACAGTTGTAAAGATACTGTAAAATGTTCTGTAAAACATGAGAATAGTGGTTATAACCTGTTAAAGACCTGAAAACTGAAAATGCACTTAAGAGTTCAAGTAGGGGAGTTTTAATACTACTTGATATCCTGACTGCCTATGATTTTACTTTCTTTAGATTTGATCAAGCTGGAGCCAGAGTCGCCTCCACAGTACTCTGACAGCCCCGTGTTCTCCAAGCTCCAGGACGATACGTCAACAGCAGCGCTAAACATCGAGTGTCGTGTGTGTGGAGACAAAGCTTCAGGGTTTCACTATGGCGTCCACGCCTGTGAGGGCTGTAAGGTAGGAGTGAAAGATTATTATGCAAAAAGATGAAAATAAGATGTGAAAACAAACTTGGGAACTTTGTATAGTCAGTGTTAAAACTGCATATCCTCATACAACCATTTGTATCCTATCTTAGGAACTGGTATTGTCAAGTTACAGACCTCATGCAAAGTCACGTACTTAACATCAAGTTACGTACTTGTCATAAAGTTATATAGGTAAGGTTTAGGCAAGTAAGGTTACGTAAGTCAGGTTTAGGAAAAGAGACATGGTTGGGTGACGTTACGTTGAGTACTTAATGTGAAGTTACGCAGGTTAGAGTTAGGAGAGTGACGATGTTCGTTAAAATAACTCAAAGTTTACTTGGTTTCACCCGGGACATGAACACTGGTCTCATGGGGAAAAGGCCTGTGTTTTTTTTGTTTTTTTGTTTTTTACCATCCACCACCCCAACCTGCCATTTCATGTGAACTTTCAGTCACATTAGTCATGTGAACACAGCCAACCCAGTTACATGGGATATATATGAACTGTGGTGTATTACTTTTGGTAGGTATATGCAAAAATGGTGCACGAGAACAACTTAGTTTAAAACACTAGATTACATCAGACAAGGTCTGCAGCTAACAGCTATCTACATTATCAAATAATCTGTAAATTATTTCAATTGATTAATCATGTTTAATTGGCTTCCTTGTGTGGTTGAAGCCCAAATATGTTCAATTTATTATCCCAGAAGACAAAGAAAAGTAGTAAATCCTCACAATTATGAGGCTGATTGTAATTTTCGTTTGTCATTTTTGCTTGGAAAATGACTTAAATTATGAATCAGCAATCATAATAGTTTAAGCTATAGATTGCACATCACACTGAGCAAACTGCCTTCTACTTTGTGGGGCTTCAGACATCTCAAACAAAGGTTTTGTACTGTACTGTATTTTAAAGGTGAACACCACCTAAATTAAGGATTCCAACATGTTATTTCCATGGCCTAATCAATATTTGTGAACATGAGCTAGAAACTGGAGAAGTAAGTCTCAAATGTGTAATGTCATCGAGTATAAAGTCTGAAGCTGCTCCATTGACAGTGAATGGGAGACTCATTTTTTTTTCTTCTTTATGCCCAAATGAGCTTTATTCTATTGTAGCGTTCTCAGTTCTGAAACAGAAAATGTACCTATACACTCAGAAAATTCCACTGTCACTGTCATTTATAACATTTTTTCCAATGCATTGTTTAAGGAGCAGCTCCAGACTTTATACTCGATGGCATCACAAATTTGTTTCAGCACTCTAGTTTTTGGATTTGGGTGAAAGTTGTTCATATTTACTAATTATTTTGGACAGTCTTAGACCATAGGAATAACATGTATGAATTCTGAAAATGGGTGTAGTTCCACTTTCAGGGTAATGTTGTCAATCTGTATTTGAATAAGTGCACACAGTACAACCAGCAGGGCTCCGCTGTCGTATTGTTGTTCAGATTTCAAAATGAACTGTTTGGACAAAATCCAATATTTATTTTTTTAAATTCTGGCTACCAGTCATTTGACAGATGCCTATTGTGGCTTAAATAGCAGTGCACAGCAGTAGAGAATAAATTGATTGCTGCTCTGAAAAAGTAATGCTCAAGATCAAAGGAAAAAAAGAATTGACAGTCATACCACCCTAGAGTCATGTCAGGAAGTGGTGATGCTTGTAACAACTTCTACTGCAAATTGTTAGGTTTTGTTTCCTTGCTAGTCTTCCTTTTTCTGTCACCATATGTCAGCCTCAGGTGACATGTTGGTGGAATAAATAAATCTATAATTCATTTTATCATCTCTTTGATGTCTGTCACTCTAACCACAAGCCCCATACATTTTCCACTCTGCGAGGGCTCAACCCCAAGCCTGTGCCTCTACAGACGCATAGGCAGCCCCTTAAACTCTCTGTTAGTCTGTCAGTATAGAGTATAAATAACTAATAGAGAGCGGGGGAAGTTTCACACATATTTCCATTTTCTTTGAAACATCGAGGCATTATATGAAGAGCTATAAATTGAGACATTGTCCTTCAAACACATGTGAAATGGATTTTCAGAAAAGGCAGCAGCAGTACAACGTATGCTTTTTTCAGTTTGGTCCCAAGAAGGTAAAAAAGGCTCCTTCGCGTGCACTGTGTTTCTGTCAACTTCAAAAAGTTTCTGCAGTGAGAGACAAGCTCACCCTAACAGTAGCTCTTTTAATAGAACATGGTAGATTTTTATTATCATAAAAAGTAAGCTGCCTTTTGAAAACATAGATACAACTTAGTCTTATATATTCAACATAGCATTATTACAGCAACATTATATGTATATAATTATGACATTTATTGTAATTATTATATTATATATTATTATTATTATATGTATATATGTATATGTATATGTCATAGCGACAAAACCTTGACTTTGATACCATCAAGAAAAAAAACCTTGACACTGAATGACCAAAACATGACAAAATGACTTGGTTTTTCCTGTGTGGTTATAGAAACCACTTGTATGATGCAACTCAGTGCAATACGCTTGACGACAACATTACTCAAAGGATAAGTCTGGTGATAGTCTCTGTTTTTGCCATTGTCAGTAAATCCCATGAAAAGACGTTTCCTCTCACTAACATGTACTATCTGTGTTGCCAAAGCCTGATTTATCTTATTTCTCCAAAGATTGTTAAAAACACAGTGAGCCACAGTTTTAGTCTTGGCGACATGTTTCTTCAAAGCCATTAACGTGGACACTGTGGTTTGTTTTGACTCTGTCCCACAAAACACCATTTTGCTGCCATAAGTGCAGAACTTGTCAGCAAACCAAGCCACAAGTTTCAGGTTATTTATTGTCAAACACACAACAGTTACAGAAGAGCAGTTGTTGGCTCCCTCCAACAATGCTCATTAAAGGTATACTATGCAGGAATTCTCAGTTACTGTTTGTAAGCAGTTTTGCCAGAGAAAGTGAAAGTAAAAGCCATCCCTAGACTGGTGTTTTGTTTCACTAATGTTCTGTTTTTGGCGCTTGGCTCGGTGTTGCACATAAACGTCCTCAACCCAAGATGAATACACCACCACCCACTGCTAGTGGGTCATAAATGATGATGATTGAGAGGAATTACTTTTGTATAAGTTCACACCAACAGACAGTGGTAGTTTGCACTTGTCATTCAAAAAGGGAAACTAGAAGACCATCATGATACTAGTTAGCCAGTGAGCACATAAACAATACAATCCAGTGTTGAAAGGACAAAGTATATACTGTGCGTCAGTTAACAATAACACAAACCATCACGAAATGTTTCAGCTAATGAGCTCAATAACTAAAGAAAATACCTTGTGTAACAAGTTTGTTGACTCTTGACTTTATCTGTAAATCTAGCAGCCACAGCGTTTTGCTGGCGGCTGGTGCTAATTTCCAACCCTGGTATACACACAATGGATAGTCGAGGTGGTTTGTCCCACAAATACAATACCTACTCCTGTTTGATTAAAAAGTTTATTAAAACTACAGTGCCTCGCTGTTTTAGGAAAATTTTGTCAGCTGTTTTAAAAAAGAAAGTACGTATGTATTTGTGATGAGTAGATTTCCCTTTTATTTATATATTTAACCAAGAAGTTACACTGAGATTGAAAATCTCTTTTACAAGAGAGACCTGGGCAAGGTAGCAGCCAATTAAAACACATTTAAATGCACCAAATACAACATGTAATACAAAAATCCACAATAAAACAACAGTTATTCAAACATAGTGGCCTAGTGTGTGTTGAGTCAGTGTGATTAATTTGTAGGCTCTACATTGTGGTGGTAATTTAATGAACGGCAGTATATTGAAATGTGTTTTTAATGTTAGTGCCACACAAGTATTAGAAACTAGTTATATAATAAAATCAATAGTAATATATTAAGAAATGCAACATGACCCCGAACTACAGCTTTGAGCATTACCATAGAGTTGATTCAGCACCTCTGTGACACTGTCAGGGCTGTTGTGTTGGATTTACTACAAAGTACAAGGCACTTAAGTCATACTGTACCTTCGGAGGCTGAATGAAGGTAGGGTACAGTAGTCATTGTTCTGCTAAGGTCTCAGGGGAGACTCACCAGAAGAGGGGGTCAGCCAAGCAGGCAAACACTTAATTGTTTCAAAACAGAAAACATTCTTTATTGAGGTGGGGCCTTGACCCCCTTTAACTTCCTCCTTCTTTAAATAGCCGACAATTAAAAAAAAGAACATCTGTGGATTGTAGGAATGCAGATGCCAAACACACCAGCCTTCACGTAGTACGAGTCCAGATGTGGATTTTTATGCCTTATCAAAAAAAAAGTCAAATACTATTCGCCCTGTGAGGCTCACAGACCACAGGGTTATTCTTTTTGTATCTATTCAACTCATGTTTTCATTAGCTTTCTTAGTCAGCATAGACAAACACAACAGCCATTAAGAAACCTGTGACTATGTGTAGGAGTGTGTGTTAGCAGTTTGACCATGACTGCATTACTAACTGAGATAAGCACACATCTTATGGCTCCTTTGGTCCTAAGGTTGAAAACATCAAAGCACAAATCCACCCTGAAATGCAGCCTGCTTTTAAACCCAATATGAGTGACTTCCTCACAGATTAGAAATAACCAGGTATCTGATCTGCATCTATCAGTCAATAGATGCTCTGTGGAGCTACTCCACCAACAACACACTGTAATCAGAGGGTGAATATTAAAACAGGAAATGGAAAATCAAAAGAATTTTTTTCTGAATATAATCAATATCTGTTTTATCTTTACTCTTTCCACTCCCACCTTCTCCTGTCGTGTCTTACACACAGTGCTAGGAACTAGTTTTTTTTCCTTGACTTTATCTGTTATCATACTTTAAATGTCTTAATTTGCCAACACAAATAGTCTCTCAATCCTTTTCCCCCATTTTCTCAAAGAGAATAGTCACATTAAATAAGTACATGCATAAGCCCTGCTCTAGTGTAAATCTCTTGGCAATTATTATAGAATTAGCTGAACTAACAGTGTAGAGCAAATGTCAGGGTTTCCAAGGTTATTAAAATACTTTAAGATTCAGGAAATTAGGAAAAAACATTTTCCAGACATGAATATCTTTTGGAAGTAAAAGAAGGTTTGAATTTAAATTGTTTTGTCTGTTGTCTAAAATTTGTTTTTAAAAGTAATTAAACGTGTCTAATATTACAAGAAATATCTTCCTTGTATTACTAATTCAAAAATCTAGTTTCGTGTGATTCACATAGACCAGACCACATTGTATCATCGCCAAGGCTACGCCCCCTGTTTGGGGGAAAGAAACGTGCTGTCACATGAAGAGAGAAACAAGAAAATGCCTTTAAAATATGTTGTGTAGCGGGTAAAGGCTTTCATATTGAGATTTGAGGCTCATAAGAAACTGAATACTCACTGTCAGTGTGGTAAATCTCTAAATGATTCTGGTTACAGTCACTACTGATGGAAAGGCAATGTGAACTTGAGTGGGAGGCCACAGTAGTACAGTCATACAGTAAAGCAGCTTCAGACTGTTGTCTCTTACTAGATTTCAGCCTGTGGATCAAACAGTTTGTGTTTACAGGTTGGTTATTTGCAGACAGCACTACCTAACCTAACAATACCAGGTAAAAGTGTGTGTGTATTAATGTATGGTTGTATCACTGTACATGCCTACCCAGTTTAAAGTACCTAAATAAAGTCATGGAAATGGGGTAAAATATATGGAAAAGTTTTGAAAATTCATTGGTAAAAATGTGTGGGAATCCTGAAATGTAAAAGGTGGGATATTGTTAGTGACTGTATCTAAAGTATCTGTGTCTCTGTCTTTCTTTCTCTCTCTTAGGGTTTCTTCAGACGCACAATCAGGTTAAAGTTGGTGTATGATCACTGTGATCTTCACTGTCGCATTCACAAGAAGTCCCGCAACAAATGCCAATACTGTCGTTTCCAGAAGTGCCTCAATGTCGGCATGTCACACAACGGTAAGATATGTGATGCAGTCACACTCACACAATGTGCTCGAGTCACTTTTATTAAAGGAAAACTTGGGTGTGAAATGAAAACATTTACAGTTAGGACATGAAAAGCTTCACTACGTGACTAACAGAAGTCAAAGCATTTGTACATTCAGGTGTTTTTGTTTTCATGCCTTGTCTTCAGACACCAATGAACCCCCCATTTACGCTCACTATAAATAAGCAGGCACAGGTTAAAAGGTTGATTCTTCTTTGAAATCCTGGCCTCCTTGCTGACCTACTATTGTGCCTCTAATGCCCTCTGAGAACAGCAGATACATCTTCACCACACTGCTGCCAATTTGGTCTTCGAGGTGTGGTGTGTACGTAGTGATGTACACCGCTGCCTTATATGTTGCCAGTTGCTTCCTCTGTGGTCTTCAACCTGTATTGTATGTTTCAGTTCCCATCACTAGTGCAGTGTACCTGCCACCCCAGCAGCATGATCAGAAATGAATTTAGTTATAGGTTAATTTTAACCAGTTTATTTACAGTGTGTTTTTATCTTTTTATTCTCACCTTAGTAAACAGTGTTGTGAATTCGCCAAAAGGCCTTTTTTCATCTGTGGTCACTTAAGATTAAAATGAAAACAGTTACTGAGATACTTAATGAGCTTGCAGTAACGATATAACACACAATATCTTTATGATACATTGTCATCTTACAATTTACAAGCAATTATATGCTTTGCTAATGAGGTTTATCAGTGACCACACAGTCCCCATTGTGCACACACTGTTGATTTAAGAATTTTAAAGGTATACAATGCAGGGTTGTCTGTAACTGTTTGTAAACTCACTAGCCAGGGTGAGTGAAAGTAAAAGCCAACCCCAGATTCACTCTTATTTGGCATTTTGCCTTGCTACGTTTGCTTTTTTACGGTGCTGTGTTTCCTGGATGCCTGCAGCTTACAGTCTGGCACCTGGTCGCTACCTCTCTATGAAGGCCTGACCTCACCTGAGAGCTGTGGGGGTACACACCCATACACGTCCTGAACATAGAAAATAAGAAGAAAATAGGAAAATACAGGCAGAGGGCAGAGTCTCTGCAGATGAATACACCACCACACACTTCTAATGGGTCATAAGTGACGATTTAGAATGTATTACTTATGTATGAGTCTATACATTGTATTTTAAGAAAGTCCTACATAATATATCTTTAATTAGAATGGTCAAAATTAGACTACATTAAAACACGAGCAGAGATCAAATGAAATCAGCAATTCCACATGTACAAGCCTAGTTTAGCCATGGAACATCCACACCGGTATTTTTACTAACACAGGTGGAAATTTACCAAGTACTGCAAGGCCGCTGGGAACTGTTGACACCTCCCACGCTCAGCCACCTGTGAGCCGATCGGTTGTGCGTCAATTTAAATGCAGTTTAGTGCAGCTTCCGCTGTTCATGTAGTTTCCATTTATTCACAAAAAATATACAGCTGATCTCAGGTATGATTGTATTGCAGTGTGTAGTGGTAACACAGTTTGTTTATATGAATCCTCCACGCTGTCTGCCATCTGCCACACATTCTGTTTCTACCCTCTGGTTTTAAGTAAGTGTAGTTAGCCACTGAATCCAAGGTAAAAGCGATCAGACTACAGCACAAGGAGCTTCACTACAGACATACAATGTCTACAGAAATACTGTACTTGACAATAAAATTCATTTTCCATTAAATATCTCTGCCCTCACCCTTGACTGTTAAGCTGTAGGATGGTTTTGTTTTGTCAGCCATTGTTGGTCACTGGAGCGCATCAGCAGGCACAGCTGTAGTCCATTTTTAAATGAAGTGCTGTCTCCGCCTCCCCAGATGAGTTTCAGCACGGACCTCGTGACTGTGTGGGCGTGCACAGGTTGAGCTTGATTGACATCTCACTGTCTCTCCTGTTAGTTTTGTTGCTCCTGTTAGGGCGGGACGACTTACAGCATTCACTCTTTTGATGTATGATCTTGTTGATCCATGAAAATTCTCAGCATAGTTTTGCACAACTGGAGTCTTAAGGTCCAATCACATTTGCCTTTTGTCCAACTCTATTGCTTCCCGCTGTGCACTAAAAAATCCAGAGTAACTGCAGCTGAAGATGTGTAATAAATAATTGAAAACACCTGTGTGGGTAACAGGGCCTCGAGACTAGACCTGGTATCACCACACCATCTGTGTCTACTTCTGTTACATTATGCACTCAGTAGTTTACTTTATAGTAAGCATAAACTGAGATTTTGCATCTTCGCTGACAGGTATAGAGTCACACAAATGTGGATTTTTGCATCTATAAAAGAGCATTGCATTGTGGGATTGTTTGCAGAAAGTCTACACACTACGTTTTTGTTCCATTGTGGGACTTTTTTGAGGGCATGTCAAAAATCTGCCTTAATCTGCACAGTGCCTGTTTGCATGTGGGTGGTATGATTAAATTTACTGGTTATCTCCCTGCATTTTACGAGCACCCAGAGCTCCTTGCTCATCTCTTAGTTTAAAACTTGATATCCGCCCCGTTTTTCACTGGTTTTAGGACTGTTGCTCGAAAGAGAGTGCTACTACATCTTAGTATGCCTGCCATCATGGACCAAACTAGGCAGTGCTGATCAAATATAAACCAAACCTCTGTTACTGCTTTGCCTATTTTTCTTCACAAAATGTCTTCAGAAACAGATTTCAGCGAACGGTTTGGCTGTAATATGAGAATCTGTGAACAGGAAGCAGGTGCTATACTATTTCCTGTATTGTTAAAATGGATCCAACAGTAAAATGAAGCAGTGCTGATAGGATATAAACCAAGTTCTGTTACTGTGTTGCCTATTTCTCTGCTCAAATGTTTTCAGAAACATGTCATAGCTTACTGTTAGACTGTAATTTAAGACCATTTGTCACCAGCTGACTGCCATATTGTTTCCCGTGCAGCCAAGCTTGCGTTATGTTAGCCACCGACGGGAGCGTTTATGGTCCAGTGCGGTGCAGTTTTTTCTGGTAGTGGTAGGTTTTCTATTTCTTGAGCGAAAGCAAACTCCACAGCTCTTTTATTCTGTTTTCTCAGGTCATGTAGCACCAGTTTTAAAAGTATTTGCATCCTTTTCCTGCAGACCATCTTTCCACTAGTGAAATACATCTTTAAGACATCCATTCTAGCTGAAATGCAAGTTGGTTTATTACAGATACTACAACCTCTGCTTAAGCAAGACGCTGGAGCTGCAGTTTGAGCTGGTTTAAGGAACTTTAAGGTGATATGCGCTAAAGTCTGTCAGCAAAAGTGAGCACCATTTTTTTTAGTTAATCTCAGATTTAGAGCACTGAGGATTTGAGGCTCAACAGCATAACTGCTTTACATTTACAGTATGCGACAGGCACCTACTGTAGTTAGTTTGTCTCTCCTCTCCTGCCACTAATCTCACTGTCCCTCTCTGTGCCTCCTCCTCCCCTCATATCACTCTACTGTTATTTCACTTGCTACAGCCGATTCTTTGAACGTGCGCGCTGTGTTTTTTTTTTAATTTATCAATGATTGACATCTCAGAGTACATAGACCACAACTGATTTCACCAACCTGCTGTGTCACCGTTGCGGGCTTGTTGCCAGTTGGTGGTAGGCCACTTCAGTTCATTTGTTTAAGGTGTGCATTCATCACACAATCAGCATTACACAATCACATTGCATAGGCTTGAATGGGGGATAATTAATGACTTCCACTAACAGAAAAAAAGGGGGGTTTCACCATTTCGCAACTTAGCATCAAATTTCAGTTAGATGACAATGAACATTTTCACCACATTCAGCATAAAACCTAGATTACAATTATACCTTTGTCTGCTGTAATGAAACTTGGGTAATGGAAAAATCAAACGGGAAGAAAAGTATCATCAGTTTGTCTTTCACTGAAAGAAAAACGCTTTTGGAAAAGTTTTCAAAGTGGTGTAGCTATTTTTAAAATTAGTATGAAGCTAAAAAGAAAAAGTAAAACCAGTAAAAAGTGTCATTAATATAATGTAAAGTTACGAATACAATTACATTTCAAACAGCATCCATAAATAATTTATAAGGTTATCATGAATACGGCATAACACCATAAAATAGATCCTAAAATACATAAACGTATGTTGTTGCACACAAACCAACCCATCTTCTTAGAAACAGAAATCAGATCCAGCTCCACCTATGTGTGTTTGTAAAAGCACACTGTAATATAACCTGCAGCGTATAACCTGCAGGAACAGGTGGGAAAGGGAGGAGAAACTGTGAGACTTGTATAAATGTATAAGATAGTATTTCAGGTTTTGCAGTGAACTGTGAAACACCATTACCAATCAAACTACATAAACATGTTATTAAAGGGAACTACATTTTGTAATTGCTTGATGAGGCACGCCTCATAAAATCATAGGAGGAGAGTTTGTTGCTTGTTGTTGCCAGTGGATTTTCCCATTCACTGAATGACGGTATGAGCCGTAACTCATTTGTAGAAGTTGTCTGAGCAAGGAGTGCGTGTTTCTCAAACTTCTTTGAAATCTTTGATTTCCTTAGTTTAATCTTGAGCAACAGCTTAAAACATTTCCTCTGTCTGAACTGAATTCTTCCATATTGTAATACATGGATTCCTCAACGTTTGTTTGTTTGCTGTAGATAGCAGGTCATTTTGTGGACATTAGCTGGTCGATCTGGTTCATTGATCTCTGTCCAAATATTAGAGATGCGATAAAGAAATGAAACAACAATGACAGTCACTCACCAGTGTCACTCACCAGTAGACATAAAGTGAATAGTTTAGTAATAAATTAATTTCAACAGCATTGAAATTCCATATTTCTGATGTTACAAAACATTTAAACCTACCACTGAACATAATACTGTCTTTTTACTTTATACTTGCAACTTACCTGTTGGTAAAATGTACATTAACCTCACTCACTTTCACAACCGTATTCCTACATAAAACCTGCCACTGCACGGAACCACATCTATACTGCTTACTTTTATATTTACCTGCAATGCTTGAATAAGAAAAAGATGGTTTGTCAAAAAAGTAGTCTTAAATTTGGTCTTAACAGAAGGACTATACATTAATGTTTTGTGTGTGTCGTGTGCATTGAAGTGCAAACATATTGCTTGCAATATGTTTCTGTGTGTGCTCTTACATACTGGATCTGCCGAGTGCCTCTGTGCACTAATGTGTGTGTCTGTTTCCTTTCCCAGCCATTCGTTTTGGCCGAATGCCCCAGGCGGAGAAGGAGAAACTGCTGGCTGAGTTCTCATCCGACATGGTGCACATGCACCCGGAGGCGGCAGATCTGAGAGCTCTGTCCCGGCATCTGTACGAGGCATATCTGAAATACTTCCCCCTCACCAAGGCCAAGGCCAGGGCCATCCTCTCTGGGAAGGCAGGAGACATTGTGGTAAGCAGCACTGCTTTTATTCTACTTTACTTCTTTTTACTTGTATATATACTGGTGGGGGAGTGCTGCCTTTGGCCTGTGTAAGCTTAAGACCATTTATTATATTTTCTACTGCACATTGAATGACGTTTTCATCTCATACTCAACCAAAAATCAGATACAGGACATAAAAACGCCTCATTGACTATGAAAAATGTGTCTTTACTTACACATATATTAAAGCACAGAACTCTCTCCCATGTGCAGCCTTGAGTTTTAAATGAAACAAGACATTTCTGAGGGTAAAACAATAATAAACGATACAAGTTTGAAGTGCAGGAGTTGAGAAGCTTTAAACTTACAGCAGTTCAGCTCACTGCATGTGTTAACATTTTTTTGCCACGCTCAGTTTAGTTCAGATGAGGTCTTTCCAGGCTGTTATTGCTGCTCTAACAGGAAAAGCGGATCGACTGGTTTCTACATGTCTTGGCTGTTAGAAACACCTCAGATTACAGTGGTCAAGCTGTGCAACAGGATCACACGGCTTCTCAGCAGTCTGATGTACAGTAATGGCTTCGACATTCCCACTCAACAAGTCAAAGTAATTTATGAAGACATTTGGTGGTTTACACAAGCGGGCCGTAGGAAAATGTGTTGGCCACAAGCATGAACATGTGAGATATCATCTATTTCTGTGTTTTTGTATGTGAGGTTTGGAGATATTGAATCTCAGTATTCAAAAGAGACCTAATCAGGAAATCCACATCAACTGAATTACAAGTGGCAGACAAAAGAAAACTGTGGTAGATGTTTAAAAATGATCCACAGAGCATTTGTGGCTCAGAACGACAGACGTGATACTGTTGATGCTGATGCTATTAAAGGTTAATGGTTAAAATAAGGTGCACAAGATAAAATATCCTTTCTTTATCATCTTCCTTTGCAAAAATGTAAAAACTCATTCTAAAAGTAATCTTCATCAGTTAAACCTTATTAAAAGTGCGGTAGAATAAATCTGAATAATACTAAATAACAGCCGAACCTAACAACGTATCCTCATACCGCAGTTCGAATGATATCCTATGAATTAGCGCCTCACGAGTGACGTTACATACCTCACATAAAGTTACTGTGGTTAAGTTTCAGAAAAGAAATAAGTGAGGATGTACCTTAAAATGACTCACTCAGTGTGTTCACTCAGTTCCAGACACTAGTCTCCTGAGGAAAGTCTTGTGTTTTGTGACGTATCCACCCCCCAATATGCCTCCGAATGAACCACTTCCTCCTTTACTCCCGTCAGCACATTGGTCACAGGATCGCAGCCTTCCAAAATACATACACAAGAGATATGTACAATTTTGGTGCATTACTTTTCGTAGGAAACTGTACGAACACTATATGGGAACAGCTTGAACCTGACCAACTGAACCTGTTAATTAAATTGTCATTAAGTAGAAATAGTGAATTATCGCTAATGGCCAGTAGCTTTTGATAGATTTTGATAGGTAGAACCGAGCACATGGACCTTTAAAATGTATTTATATTTAATTAGATTATGCGAATAGTGTCCAATGAATGATGAAAATGAGAGAGCAAATGAACCCTCAATAGTCATTATAATTATTACTGTCATTGTTGTTGTTATTATTGGCTCTACAACTCAGGACCAACTGTACAGCAGCATCTGAGTCTTCTCCCGTTCTGTTGCTTCTCTCTCTGTAAAGTCAGATGAGTTCAAGGCCGCTCCGCCTCTCTTTCGTCTGATTGTTTTGACTGTTCATCACAGCGATAGCAGCCAAATGGCTCAGAATTATCTGTTTGAGAAAGTCTCGGGTTATTTACTAAACCACAGCAAACCTCTTGAAACAAATTGGGAGTCAATGATTGTATCTTCTGTAGAATATTTACATTTTTTGAACACATGGGGCCATGAGTTGATGTGTAATCAACGTTTAACTTCAGCAGCACTGGAGACGGGTCATCAGAGGTGACGGGAGAAGAGTTTTTACAATTCTTACCCTCAGTGATTAATGACACATTTATTGCTAAATTAGTTTGATGGAGAACAATTTGTGCAGTGAATTAGAGAGTAAACGTGGAGAACTGTGGTGAGGCACTGTGGCTACAAGTAACTGAATAATGATGAATGATAAAAATGTAGCTTAACAGAAACACAAGCAGAAGAGGGTTACAGAGTCAACAAATGTCTGTCATATCAACCTCTAGCTAAAAAATAGCCAACTTAATAAGGCCTTTGCACACTTTACACATTTAAATAAGTGACATTGGGCCTCATGCAGCAAAGTCTCTTTCATTTCTCATATTTTCTGTTAAGAGAAAAAATAAGAGATGTCAACTCAGGATGCACCAAACCGTCTGAACCATCCAAATCTGCTCTCAGCCAGGTGTGCTGAATGATGAATCCCACTTGATCATAAGTAACCTATCTGTTACACACCCTCAGCACTATATATGGGCAGGTGTAGTGCCGTGTGCAAAGACTCTGACACATGCCTCGAGAACTGGAGCCAAAAACACACTGTAAGAAGAACTTCAGCCGTAGTAAAAATGACTTACTGTTAAATAAACAAAGTGAACATGTGATTTTCCAGAGTGTCAGTGCTCGTGTTACATGAAAATCAAAAACCCAGAGATGGCAAAACTTAACTGATTCTGTGTCAGCTGCAGGGGTGAAGGAAGTATTCAGATCCTTTACTGAAGTAAAAGTACTGATACCACACTGTAAAAATACTCTGTTACTAATAACAGTCCTGTATTGAAAATGTTGCTTAAAAAATATTTAAGTACAATCAGGAAAATGTATTCAAGTATTAATATAAATGTAAAAATTAAGTTAATTTAATAAATCAAAATGATACATTATCTCATATTTAAGAGACTGTAACCATGAAATGTTATGCATGAAAATGATTTAAATAATTATTGTATATTTTAACAAGTAACTAAAGTTTCAAATAGCTGTAGTGGAGTAAAAAGTACAATGTTTCCTTCTGAAGTGGAGCAGAAGTAGAAAGTTGCATTAGATCAAAATACTTGAGGAAAAATTGCTCAAATTTGTACTTGAGTGTAGTAATTAAGTAAATGTACTCAGTTACATTCCACTGGTCAGCAGAGGGACGCACAGTTACTGAAATTACAGTGACTGGGATCAATAGATCAAGTATAGAGGTATTTCTTTAGCCCTGAAATGTAATCATCCAATCATTATAATTACTCTAAAACATGATCTAAATGTGGTTATATGATTTTCATGTTTTTTTTTGTTTGTTTGTTTGTTTTTGCTTGTTTTTTTTTTTAAGTGTTCCTCAGATTTAAAATGTGTGTTTCTCTGTGGACTGTGAAAACAGGATGTTTTTCTCTTATCTTGGAAGGAGTGCTCAAGACCAGTTGTAAAATTTTCTCTTATCTAAGAGAAGAGCAAACCCAAGAAAAACACTGGTGAATCCCAGAAGTCAGTGGCTACTAACCAACTAAGAACAAATCATAGATATGAACAAAAATAAAAGAAATTTTGTTTGTATATAACTTCTTGCATGAGGCCCAAAGAGTTGTGACATCGGTGCCAGACAATGAGATTGGTTGATGCCTTTACATGTGGTTTGAAGTTCAGAAGACTTGACCTCATTCCAGAATAAACAAGGTCACTTTTTTGCTGCACAATATTTGCGTTGTGCCCCTGGTTTTTAAAGACATTTAGACAACTGCTCATTTAGTTTGTAGCAGCAAAACACCCTGTACTGAACAGAGCCCGGGTGCGTTTTGATGATTGTCAGCTTTTCCTTTATAAGAGAATGAACGTGCGATTTCGTCTTTCAAAAGTTACATAGTTGTGCTTTAAATGTTTATATCTGAAACTGGCAGCCTTGAACTTCCATACAAACGCTGCATAGACTATACTAAGATTCTTGAGCAGGCAGCACATGTACATCGATTTCATTCACTCACATAAGAAATTATTTTGTATTTCATAACATTTAATGATGACTGTTTGCTGTACCTTTCTGTAGGATGTCTCACTATTCATTTCACCACTATGCAAAAAGGAAGATTTAAGTATGTGAATAGCTCCATTCATCATTCAGGCCGCTGCATGTCCGCCAGTTTTTTGTTTTTTTGTCCTACCAAACTGTAAGAGCGGCTTTAACTTAGTTATGCTTCATTTACCTGGAAATAGTGTTTGTGTCTGCCTCAACCTGCAGCTCAGATTTATTTCCACTGTCCATCAGACATATGAGATGTGCAGTGTTTGCTTTTACAAGTCTGATGAATGAGCCATGACCAAAGTGCACACACAGTATATGTGATTACATCTGCAGATCACGTGTGCTGTCCTCAGAAGACCTACAGTCCGAGGAGCTAATGTTGTTTCCTTTGTCTTTGTTTCTTCCTTTTCTCTTCCTCTGCCTTCTACATCCTTTGTACCTGCACAAATCTCTTTTCCTCCATTTTCTTTCTTCTCTACCTGCAGCCTTTTGTCATCCATGACATGAAGTCTCTAATGGAGGGAGAGCAGTTTATTAACTGTAGGCAGATACCCATACAGGAGCACCAGCAGCAGGAATCCGCCATCACAGCCGGGCTCGGAGGTTAGAAACTCAAAATACTCACTATGTTACCTTCCTTGTTGAGTTAGTTTTAAACTCTGGCTGCTCTTTGTGCTGAAGATATTTAAAACATGTTCTAGTATGTAATCCTGCAACTGAGCCACCTCGCTTAAGTTTTTGTCTGTGCACATCTCATCTGATTCCAGGTAACACAGGAGTTCACCCGGGGTCAGAGTATGGCTATTTGGGAATGGCGAGCATCAACGGACAGGTGCCATCAGACGCTCTAGAGCTGCGCTTCTTTCAAAGCTGTCAATCACGTTCGGCCGAAGCAGTGAGAGAAGTGACAGAGTTCGCCAAAAGTATCCCGGGATTTATCGAACTGGATCTCAATGATCAGGTAAGAGGCAAAAACACTGCAGCTCATCAATTCTGTCACTCACATCTGGACCTACCATCACTGTATCAGGCGACACTGGAAACACTTCAGAAACATTACTTTTATCCTGAAGATCTAATCAGCATTAACCCTTCACCTCTATCCCAGGTCACTCTGCTCAAGTATGGCGTGATCGAGGTCTTAATCATTATGATGGCGCCTCTGATGAACAAAGACGGGACCCTGATCTCCTATGGACAGATCTTCATGACGCGGGAGTTCCTCAAGAGTCTCAGGAAACCTTTTTGTCAAATGATGGAACCAAAGTTTGAGTTCTCAGTCAAGTTCAACACGCTGGAGCTGGACGACAGCGACATGGCGCTGTTTCTGGCTGTCATTATCCTCAGCGGGGGTGAGTGGGCTTTTTGTTTGTTGTTGTTTCTCTTTCCTGCAGGATGTGTTAGGTCATAGTAACCTAGTCTTAGTAGTGTTGAGGGAATAAATTGATGCGACTGTCGTACATTAATATGAAGCTGCAGCCAAGAGAATGTTGTCTTGGGTTACATGATAGCTGTACAGTCTTTGTGCTAATGGCCACTGTACAGGAGAAAACTCTGAGAAGACTTGGAAAACTAAAGTCAGACACATTCTCACATCCAAAGACAATGTGAGTTTTTTGTCAAACACTATATAATTTTACAAAGACTGGGGGTCTTGAAGGGTCACTGATTCCATAGTCTCTATATACAGACTCTACATTCATGTAGAGTCTGTAGGCAAACCCCGAGATCTTGCCTCCGGAAGAAGAGCGGAAGAGCCCTAGTTTCCGGTTGTAGGCTGTTTGTAGTCCGCGTGATATTGACCAATCACGTTTGAGCCGGCTGCAGTTGTTGCCAGGTTAAACGGTCCGTGCGGTGAACTAACGTGGTGGAACATAATTGGCGTCACTGCAAACTCTGAATCCATCGCAGTGGTTCAGCATATTTACTTATATATAAATGGAAGTGGAAATTCGCCTCCTCTGCCCAAATCAAACCAGAATGCCAAAAAATCGGGGGTCTGCTCCCAGAAGCTGCATCGCCGTCTGCCGGAAGTCAGATGCCGAATACAGCCGGTAGGTTCCGAGAATGCTGATTCCAAGACTACAACTAGATCCTTTTAAGATTAAATCCCATCCTGCTCCTGGTGGAAAATACTACACCAAACTCCCTTTAAGAAATATGACATATTAACATTTGCCTTCATGTCCGCAGAAACACATAACTCTAGAATCCCAACACCCAAGATGACACCCTCAAATGTCTCGTTTTGTGCACAACCCAAAGAGATTCAGTTTAATGTTATAAAGGAGAAAAGAAACCAGAAAATATTCACATTTCAGAGAATTTTGACTTTTTTTTTTAAATAAGTTTTTAAATAAGTTGGTGATTAATTTAATAGTTGACAACTAATTGATTACTCGATTAATTGTTGCATCAGGTTGTGTAATTAAAACAAAAGATATTTTATGGCAGACATGTGGCATCAGAACAATTTATATTACTGTGAATGTCAAGCATCTGCTGTTAACAATCTGTGTCATTGACCCACTGCATTATGTACGCTATCGATGGTCAGCCTTGACCCCGTTATCCGTTTACTGGAAGGTTTCACGTGGGATCAAGAAACAGCAACTTTAACATATGTGTCAAGTTTTGAAAACAGCAGAGCTTTGACCCATTTTAAAAAGAGGAGGTGATGTCACAGACAACTGAGAGTCACTCAACTTTCTTTGTTTCTTCACATTTTTCCTCTGTTACTGATCATTAATAAAAAAAAAGAAAAGTACGAGAGAGTGAGGCGTGAAGGTTTTTGTACTGTCACTCCTCTGTCTTTATAATAAAGTAAAGACTTTTTAGGAACTACTGATTAAACAATTCCAAAGTTTCAATGATTGTGTAACAGTAAATCAATCCTCACTCACAAACCCAAACTATTTGATCTAATATTGCTGGTTAGCGTGTGGATGCTTGATAAAAGTCCGGCCTTGAACCTGATGAGGATGAAAATCAGACATTTAAGTTAATAATTAACGTAAATGACTGAGATTACAGCCTGAGTAAAGATAAGACGGCTTTTGTAAATAGCAATAACACAGTTCAGTCGGGTAATAAGGGACGGCTAAATTAAGTCTTCTCAGATAATAGAAATGTTGACCTCATAGATGCTTAACATGTCACCAGAAATATCATTGATGTATCCTCCGTGTCTCTGTAACCCATCCAGACCGCCCTGGCCTGCTGAACGTGAAGCCCATCGAGCAGCTCCAGGAGACGGTGCTCCACTCGCTGGAGCTGCAGCTGAAGCTAAACCACCCAGACTCTCTGCAGCTGTTTGCCAAGCTGCTACAGAAAATGACCGACCTGCGTCAGATTGTCACCGACCACGTTCACCTCATCCAGCTGCTGAAGAAGACGGAGGTGGACATGTGCTTACACCCGCTGCTGCAGGAGATCATGAAGGACTTGTATTAGAAATTCAACAGGAGAAAAGGACGAGTAGAGAAAGAGGAATAAAAGAGAGATTTTATTTTTAAAATCACGACTTGTGAAATTAACGATGAGCACTTTGTGCTGCTGGTGTGTTGAAATAAAGGGAGGTAGCCAGACAGGCTGACTGAAATTGAGAAAGAGATGAGGAAGAACGGGGAAAAGAGAAATCAAGGAAAGAAGGACAGAATCTGAGTGTTAAATCTCGTCTAGACAGCAGCGCATGAATAACTTGTGGCACACAGTCATTTAGCCACTGCTGAGCCCGGACATTCTGTGAATGAGTCGGCTGCCAAGTTAAATAAGAAACTACCACCTATGCACCAACCAGGATGAGTGTCTGCGGCTCGCTGACAGAGCGGGGACTTTCTTTTTGGCAGAGCTGAAGCTTAGAATGGCAAGTGCTCAACGCAGCCTGCTTCAAGTGCCTTCAGGAGAAATCACTGTGAATATTTCTTACACCGTGCGTAACACAGCAGAGGGCGTGTTGTCCATCTGCAGCTTATCTACATGTTGCGCTACCACCGCCGTGTCAGCAGCAGCCGTGTGTACGTGCTTCAATACCTCTGTGAATGCACACAAAAATGCATGAACGCCCGCACGCACACACACAAAACAATGCACAGAGACAGCCATTTTCTGTTTTGGCATCAGGGTGAAGGTGCTATCTCTTGTTAATCAGCTTTATCCAAAGACACAAATCAGATTATTGCCTGTAACATATTTTTGTCTCGGCCACCTGCAGAAACTGTGAGAAAGTGAGACGCCAACAAAAGGCACGCTGCCAGATGACTTCCTTTTGTTTGGAATGAACGCCATTTAGAAAAAGATATGTGACACATGTATAATGTATATTCTTATGTATTATTTTTGTATGGATGAAATTGTCAAACACGCTTTTCAGCTTTGTTTTATTTGAAATTCTTTAAAGTGGTTGAGTTATAATTTTTACTATGAAATTATTTTTTATCTATGCAAACTGTCCAATATGTCTGTGTTCATGTCGGGGGGTCTGCAGACAAAGGGGTCGGATTAATACAAGTGGGGGGAAAGAATTGTTGTAAATAAAATATTTTCTAACTTTTTATTCGGAGTCTGTCTCCTGCTTGAAGTCAGCCGGGTGGACCTGCGATGTACGGGCAAAAAACATTTTCTAATAATGATCCTTCTTGAAAGCATTCCAGTCACCCAGACTGGAAATCTGTTTTGCAGTCATTACATCAGCTGTCCTCAGCGTCTCTTACCAAACACACACACACACCCTGTTGGAACGATTGCAACATCTGAACTCTGCTGAACCGCGCCAGGAAACTAAACTCTGTGGATTCACATCTGATCAGCGAGTGGAGAGGTGGTGTTATCTTCTAATAGTATAATGTTTTTTGACATGCTGTTTTTTCTTTGTTTGTTTGTGGACAGAGCAGTTTACAGAGAGACAAGGAATGAGAAGAATAGGTAAGAGATGTGACAGCAACAACAAGGTCAGAGTCAAACTCAGGACATACCTCAACACACGTTGCAGGTTCACTGACACAGGCTCGCTACTGTCAGGCTCTTTGCCAAGTTACAAGTCTGTAAATACACAAACTCTCAGTAGATGATTCCCTTCATATGAGGAACAGAAGGTGAGCGATAGGGCCAAAAACAATATTAAGATATTTAATATTTTTGGGATAATGATAAAAAAAAAAGATAAAGAAATACTTCTTCACGAACGTAATAGCAAGAAAGTAAGTGTGGTTTCATATGTCAGCATAAACAGTTTGCTTTTAAAAGTTCAGTAAAAACGGTTTGTAAACAACCATAATAACCCTCTGAGTAAGATTCTGTTTCTGTATAAAATATAAATAACAAGTACAACAAAATAAAATCAGCCACAAGTGCACATCTAAACACTTGCCAGATAAAAAGATAACCTTAAATCTTAAGTGCAAATGTAAGTAGAGGGTATTCCAAAAATAAACAGTGATACAAATGTCCCTTAAATCTTTGTTGTAAATAAATGTTGTGAACAGTGATAACAAAATTAGGTATAATGTGCAAAACATGCACCTGATGCTGCCAGTCACAGGCAGAAGTAGCTCTCCGGTTGGCTTTACATGCAAAAACATTCATAGACACGTTCTTTGAATGTAAAACACGAGCATATTCACTGAAGCAGGCCTCAGCACTGACCTTTGGCAGCTCATGTTATTGCCTCCTGTGAGGAATTTATGTTCAGTAAAATCCACCACTGTGATCAGGCTCTATCAGTGTTAGAATCAGTGTCACTTAGATATGAGTCAGTAAAATATATGTTGGACCTAAAGGGTGCTTTAAAAACACCTATATGTTTTTTATACACAATAGAGTGTGAAGATGTGTTTTGTCTCTTGTGAAAAAAACTTTAAACCTTGAACCTTGTTCTGAAAATCTGTCAATCAAAAATGATCAGGTATCAGTAGTGTCTTCTTTGTGTTTTTCAGATGTGTTTTAAAAATCTTGGTCGTCATTTTTTGGTTTCTCATTCTGTGTATAACATCAGGAAACAGCTGCACTTTCTGCCTCAGATATACAGCACATTATTCTACAAGGACCGAGCTTGTTGGCTCTGAACATGTAACATATACAGAACTCTCAGACCTGACTGTGGGATCAGTTCTTCCTCTTCATCGTAGCCCTTAAGCTCACCATCCTCACTATCAGCAGGAAAATACCATCAGGATCCTTTTGCCTCTTTGGACCATAAAAAGTACCTTTATTATGTCCTTACATTATATCCAGTGAGTGTTTAGATTAACGTTAACCAGGGTCATTTTATATCATAATACATCTCCACCACAATTTTGCCTTAAGAAGAAACCAAACTGCACAAAACAACCCCGAGGCACCAAATGGAAAATAACAGTTAAAGAGTGTTTATATAATACATCTTAAAACCTGCAATAACTGATTGAAGTAACGGCTGGGATATAAAAACACTGAGATGAAAGATGTTAAAAAGTTCTGCATAGCGGAGGAGAACTGAAGAATCAGGTGTGAATCAATCTCTGAACCCGCTGGCCATCATCTTTGTTGATAATAAACCTCAGGATATCCAGGCCAAGACTTCCTCTTCCATGTACAAGAATTGAAAAAAAAAAGAAAGACAAAAAAGAGTAACCTAACCATTAATAAGAAAAGCTCATCAGACTTTTCCATAATAATAATAATTCTAATAAAAAGCTAAAAAAAAAGATCACTTTTTAAATAATAATTATAATAAGCTAAAAAAATAGAAAATAAAAAAGTAACTTTGCTATTTATAGGAAAAGATCTTCCAACTTAAAAAAATAATAAAAAGCTAAAAAAAAAAGTTATAACTACTCATTAAGATCTTCCCACTTCAATAAAAAAAATATATGAAAAGAATAATAATAATAAAAAGTTTTTATTATTCATTTTTAGAATCTTCCAACTTAAAAAAAATAATAGTATTAATAAAAAGTAAAAGAAAAGTTACAACTATTCATTAAAATCACTTTTTAATAATAATGATAATAAGCTAAAAAAAATATATAAAATAAAAAAGTAACCTAACTATTTATTAGAAAAGCTCTTCAGACTTTTCCATAATAATAATTCTAATAAAAAGCTTAAAAAAATATCACTTTTTAAATAATAATTAAAATAAGCTAAAAAAAATTTAAAAAAGTAACCTAACTATTAATAAGAAAAGCTCCTCAAATGTTTCCATAATAATAATAATAATAATAATGACAATAATTAAAAGGCTAAAAAAAGTAACCCAGCAATTCTTTGAAAAAGATCTTCCAACTTAAAAAAAATAATAAAAAGCTAAAAATAAAAGTTATAATTAGTCATTTAGATCTTTCCACTCGAATTAAAAAAAATATATATGAAAAGAATAATAATAATACAAAGCTAAAAAAAGTTTTTACTATTCATTTTTAGACTCTTCCAAATCTTAAAAATAATAGTATTAATAAAAAACAAAAAAAGTTAGAATAATGATAGTAAGCTTAAAAATTAAAAAGCAACCTATTTACAAGAAAAGCTCTTCAACGTTTGTCCATAATAATAATGATAAAAAATAATAAAAAGACTAAATGCTATTCATTAGAAAAGATTTTCCAAATTTAAAAAAAATAAAAATAATAAAAAGCTAAAAAAAAAAAAGTTTTATCTATTCATTTAAAAACTTCCTAACTTTTTAAAGAACATGAAAAACCTAAAAAAAAAAAAAAAAAAAAAAAAAAAGTTAGAAGTACTAATTTTACAATTGAAGAGAAAAATAAAAAAAAAAGCTTAAAAAAAGTTATAACTAGGGGCGTTGGTGGCTTAGTGGATAGAGCAAGTGCCTCATGTACAAGGCTGTTGCCACAGCGGCCTGGGTTCGAGTCAACCCCTTGGCCCTTCGCTGCATGTCATCCCCTCTCTCTCTCCCCCCTTCACGCTTAACTGTCCTGTCAATTAAAGGCAAAAAAATGCCCTAAAAATATCTTTTAAAAAAAAAGAAGTTATAACTATTCATTTAAGAAGATCTTCCAACTTAATAAAAAAATATTTAAAAAAAAAAAAAAACTAAAAAAGTTGCAACTATTCAGCTAAAAATATCTTTCAACTTAAAAATAAATAGATAATTTGATAAAAAGCCAAATTTTTGTCAGATATGGGCCGATGGGGTCTGAGATTTAATTTCGGCCACACCGACTGTTCACCTGCAGGCAACCAAAGCCCAGTCACGTGACTGGTCAACACAACCTGGACTACAAACAGAAACCAGAACACTTCTGATACTAAAGCTGTCAACAGATTCTGCGTAAACACACAGATATGTGTTTATAGGTGTTAATTCTTAGTGAGGCTCATCACTACGAGCCTTTCACATAACTGCAGATATGTTGTTAATACAAAAAATATTAATCATCCAATCGTCATACATACAGGTGGTCTTTATCCTGTTTTGTCCTTCTCTTTGATACCACACATTAAACCCACCTCTGCTCCTCACTGGATTCATCAGAAACATGCCATCTTTTTGAAACAGGAGGGTTTAAGAGCCAAAAAGACATCTGGTTGCTTCAGTGATGAGGCGTTAAGGGTCTCTGTCTTTATGCTGAGATGATTTTCTCATTATAAGGACAAAGAGAGACGATGGTAACAATAAGATCTGCAGAGGAATGAGAGGAAAAGATGAGACGAGGAAAGAGCCAGGCCGTGAGAATGTAGCAGTTTAAGAAGAAGTTCGGCCCCTAAAAATAAGTCTTTGAGTTGGCAGATGATGGTAGTGGGGGGATTTCTGGCTCTGACCCGGATGGTCCTCTTGGATGGTTGATGATGATGGTAATTAAATGTGTTCTTTATGTCGAGTCAGCATATCCTCACTTTGTTACGGCCGGTCTCTGCTGACCGAGCCCTGCCAAGATTCCTGAGCTAATCTGCCAAATAATTTTCATAAAGTATATTTCTGCAGTTGTCCATCCGCGCAGAGCCAAGTCCAAAGATAGCGGCTGTGATTTACACAAGGAAGTTTTGTTTTTGTTTGAGCTCCTTAAGAAACAGCAGCTCGGCTTTTATTTATTCTCTTTTGTTTTAGTATTGGAGAGGAATTTCACTCCCACCAGGGTGTGATACCTGATATGTGTGGGTCCTTGAACAAGCCTTGTTTCTGAAGTGATACACCTGCCGCTGTGAGACCAATATAGCTCCGGAGAAAGAACTGTGTTTAATCTGCTGTTTACAGAGAAAACACCAGAGGAATTTAGATTATGGCACTTTTTGTTCTCGGGAGCTCTTCGGGAAAACATGTTGGACTCTCAGTAAGAGAAATAATGTAGATGCTCGGATGGTGGATTACGAGACAATGGGCCCATGGGCACAGATATGAAAAAGGCCCCACCACCTTTCTAACATAAGAGCAAGGGACGCAAACATTTTGGTGGTTTTGCCTTTTTGTTGTTGTCATTTCGCATCATTTTGTGGTCAATATGCTTTTTTGTGGTTTTGTGTCTCTTTATGGTGATTTTGAGTCTCTTCCTAGTCGGTACGTCTTCATTTTAGGGACATTTTGCAGGTGAAGGCCATGGCAACACATTCTCACTCCAACCTTGTCACATATCGACATTTGGTCATTGATTTTCCACGTCCACATACGATGTGAAAGGTACCCTGGGTGCACTGGTTGTTGACACTCTGGGACACTGTGTCAAGTTCTGCCTGTTACACGCATTGTCTTCTTTCAAAAATAAACCTCTGTTTTCGCAAGACGTTTACCATTTACATACATTCTCTTTCAGAATAAAAGCATTATGTCAGTACAATACAGTAAATTGTCAGGGTTTTTTTTTGTTTGTTTGTTTTTTTCCAACAACTAACACACATGGTTGGCTTTAGGAAAGGGTTTAGCTGTAGAATCTTACGAGACGCTAACACCATTCTCTCAGGTGACAGTCGGTGTTTGTTGGACCCATCCACCACCGCTCACACCCACCCGACCTACTCAGACTTTCACCACCTTAACTTTTGTCCTTGTCTCACCAGGTTTCCCCCTGACGCTGCTGAGCGCTGTTTAACTATAACAGCGACTGGCCACAAATTATTCCGACATTAAAGGACGCCTTTTTCCATTGGTTTCTGATGCCACAAGTCACTGCCCAAGCACCAGATTTCATTGGCTTAGGAGCGAGACTGGGCTTGCCTGGGGAACCCCTGGGCCTGTGCCTGGTAGGCCCGTTCAAAAGTTAGTGTACTCTCTATACACCCAACCCAGTCTCACTCCGAAGTCGTCGAAATCCGGCGCTTGGGCAGTGACTTGTGATGTCAGAAACCAATGAAAAAGGCGTCCTTTAACATCAGCATGATACATGTCCGGTGGCCAGCGTCAGGGGGAAACGCGGCAGGACAAGAACGAATGTTAAGGAGGTGAAAGTCTGAGTAGGGCGGGTGTGAGCGGTGGTGGATGGGTCCAACAAACACCGACTTTCATCTGAGAGAATGATGTTGACGTCCCATAAGATTCTAAGGCCAAACTGTGTTCTTTTTTGTAAACCCAACCACATCCATTAGTTGTTGGAGGAAAAGAACATCAATTTGCGGTGTTGTACCGACGTAGTGCATTTATTTTGAAAGAGACTGAATGTAAACGGTAAATTTCCTGTGAAAACAGAAGTGTACTTTGAAAGAAAACCCAGAAAGTCCCAGAACATTAACAGCCAACGCACCCAGGGTACCTTGCACATCGTATCTGGACGTGTAAAGTCTATGACTAAACATCAATATGTGACGAGATTGGAGTGAGAATGTGTTGATACACCAGATTTTCAGCATTTAACTGAAAAATGATATTGTAAATTGTGGATTATTAAGTGGCATGAAAAGGTGAAAGTGTCCTCTGTCTTTCTCTGATTCTTCAGTATTAACAGGGCCTGTGGTATAAAGTCGGGTTAGATTGGTTTCAAAGTAACAGGAAAGGGGGAGGAGAGAGAAGGGGAGTGACATGCAGCAATGGGCCACGAGTTTGAATCAAACCTGTGTCGCTGCCAAGCACCCAGCCTATATGGGGTGCATGCTGTACTGCAGGCTCTGCAATCCGCCAACATTTTTCATGTGACTTTTACTTGTCAGAAGTCACACCACATCACGTTA